>NW_009638242.1:0-8134 GCF_000690535.1 Cariama cristata | reverse complement strand
CTGAGGTAACACGCCCGACTGTCAGGAGAATGGGCACAGCACAGCCTCCCGCCTTTACGCCCCCCCCCAAAAAAACAAAATACAAAATTGAGCCACTTCAGACCCCCCACGACTGTCCTGAGCCGGTGCTGATAAAGGGACCCTTGGCTATCTGTTTACATTGGAGCAATGTAAATTCTCCAAGGTTCATGATCTGTATGCTTAGCAAGTTACTGAACTTTGGACTTCAGCACTGCGGCAGCAGTTCACAAAGTGCAGAGGGAGAGAAAGCAGGGGGAGGGGGAAAGGGAGGGAAGCAGAAGAGAGAACGAGAGAAAAATTAGGAGATAGAAGGTCTGCAGGGGGGAGAAGTAAGCTATGGAAAGAGAACAAGGAAAATGAGGTTGGAGAAGTGTGACTTATTTCTGGTCCCATGAGTTTTAGGGAGGGAAGGAAGCGGAGTACCCAAAAGGAAGAGGTGTGTTTGGCTGCGCATGGTTCGAGAGAAGGTGCTGCCGTTGGAAGATCGCAGAGCCGGCTCAGAGCTCTGGCAGCGGTGAGGTTCAGCCAGTCTCAGCCCCTGCCAAAGGCTTTGGGCCAAGAGAAACCCGCACTAGCAGCTTCACTAGCATTTGTGCAACCCCCCAGCACAGAAGCATGACCACTGGGTTTATACCAGTGTTCCCAAGACTCACAGGATGTTCTGGAGCTCCGGCTACCTTCTGTGGCAGAGCATCGAGCACTAAATGACTTTCTCACTTTTGGCTTTGGCTTGCTGGGTACCTTGATATGCAAATACTAGTACCTCCATTATAACATGCTATGTTTATTGCTTAATTGCTGAACCAGGAGCAGTATACCCACATAATTTGGGGGATTACGGGGCTTGCCTCACTGAGCTTGTGCTTCAAGCATGTGATAAGGAATAGCCCTGGGTGTTGGTTCATGCTGAAAGTCCCTACCCTATCATCAATTGCCCTGCTTCTTTTGAGCATTCCCATTTATCATCTACCTCCATCCCTTCTTGATACAAGCCCTGCTCTAGGGTTCTGCTCCCACCTGTTGGGTGACTTCTGAAAACATGCTCGCTAGGTTGGCTGGAGTCGCTTAGTGCAATTCTCAAGGAGTCCTTATGACTAAATTATCTTTTCTGGTCTGAAAATATATGAATGAATCTATCTACTTTGAGTGGCTAAATTAGAGAATAATTTAACTGTGTGCACACATAGACTTGATGCACGAGCATCTCATGCAAATGATTCCTTGTGTGATCAACAGGAGAGGGTTTTAAAACTGTTGTCTCAATAGAGGTTTCCTAGGGGCAGCTACCTGTCTCTCTAGATACACTCCCATCAAGCCCAAGCTAAGAGGAGCCTAGTAGGGCTCTCCTCAAACTGGGTAATGCCCCAAGATGACGCTGCAGAGTGACCTTGGCCCCTCTTTTCCCTTTGTGGGCACCATTAACCGTGCTCTCCAGGCTCCTGGGACAACATGCTAACTCAGCAGCTGAAGGACAGAGCTCCTTCGCAGAGCGGACCCCCTCCTCCCTCCAGGCACAGCAAGCTGCGGTTGGGCTGCTGGGCTGACCCTTTCGACCAGGACTGTTATTAACTGTTAGCTTTCATTTCAGATGCCGTCTGCACCCAGAGTACCAGGTCCCCCCCCCTGCACTGAGTTTAAAAAGCTCAGATGGATACAGAAGACTTACTTTGTGCGGCTAAAAAGAAGTAACAATTGGAGTCCATGTAAAAACATTTAATGTAAGAAATTTTCATGTGAACATTAATGTAAAAAGACATCTTTAGCTTCTAAACATTTTTTGTCATACTCTTAATAAGAGTACTTAAAGAATGGTGACCTCTTTTGGCATTGTCTAGCAATGTTTTGATTCAATTTCCATGCATTTTTTTTTTTTTTATTACAGTTTTCCATATCCCTGCCCTGCCCCAGGTAGACACACCAACATTACTGGCTGGTAACAGCAATCGTCAATTGTAATTATGGTATCCAACCATGACATACAGTTTCTCCACGATATGTCCTTATAGTTCAAGGACTTTGCAAACAAAGACAACAGATTGTGGGGCTCCTGCAATATGTGAGAGAGGAGATTCTATCATACTGTGTTACCTATTTCTGGCTTGCTTTGGCATGGTGATTTCTTTTACCTAAGCTAAGGTGGAAAATATTACCATTGTTCTTGTTTAAAAGATTGTCCAGTCTATGTTCTGTAAGGATATATACCTGTTGGGTGCTTGAGGCGGGATGGGGACACAGGCCATTAAGTTTAGACAAAGAACAGCAATATAAGTCAATGGAAACTGTAAAGAAGAAAACACAGCAACAAATTCTCTGTCTGTATTGTGTGGTTTCAAGCATGCCTTGTACACCCAGAAGTTGCTGTTGCTTCTGCTTGCCTTGAAGACCTTCAGCTGTAGAGGTTTTTGAAACAGTCTGTCTTGAAACCAGTCAACACTGAAGTCTATAAAAATAGAAATGGACATCTGTTTGTATGTTAGGACCTCCCTGAATGCTACAACTGGATGCCATGTGGAGACTCCTTAGCTGTATATGGAAACCTTTCAAATACTGAGGAGGAGGTAAATACTCTCCATCAATTTATCCTCGAGGGCTTTTTTCCTTGGTTTGTTACAATTGTCCATTTAAAACTGTAGGAGCCTGGACAATTAACAAAGCAACAAGTAAACTTCCACACTGTCATCTTTACATTCAATGTAACCTGCCAGACTGTGCTGGTGAATGGTTCAGCATTCCATTAAGTGTTTCAGATTCCTCAGTGCAGGAAAAACAGTGAGCTTTTCAGCATTTCTTAAATGTTATAAACTGCTGGTGGTCAGACTGAAGGGGATTCCTGTTGTGAATTACCCAGCACCCCTATCTTATACCCCGGCACTAAGGATTACAGTCTCATATTTCTGATTATTGCAAGTGCCATGATACGCAGTTGTGAGGTAATAAGAATAGCAGAGGTCAAAGGTGAAAGCCACAAAACTTTAACCAGCTAGATTAGAGTTCTCGTAGTAAAGCAAGAGCTAAATTGTAGAGTGCCATAATCCAGACAGCATTCTCCGGTAACTGAATTGTACTTGGGGATTTTGCCTTGAGGATGAGTATTTGAAAGAAGAGGTCTTGGTTTTGCTATACCCATTTTCATCTATTACCAGTGCTTACTATATGTTGATTTCCTTAATTGCAACAATTTGCCGGGCCATGACTTGATTCTGAAGTCACTCTGACTAACGTGATCTTGGTAATTGTGACAGGGGAAACTTCTGAAGTTTGAAGACACCGAGTGACACCTGCTTGTTTTTCTCATGTTTGCAGTACCTCTTTTTGTTGTTTGTTTTTTTTTTCCTGCAGAATTGCTTATTTTTCCTTAGGTGTGATTAATATGGTGGCTGAGACCCCTCAAATTCAGTGCTTCATTGACAAGACATAAGCAGCTTTACAACACTAAACTGGGTCAGCTTAATAGCAAGCTCATGAACAGTGTTACATTAACAGACCAGTCTGGATGCAGATTCAAGAAATACATCCATTAGTAATCACAAGAAGTCTAATTTCTATTTTATTTTAATGGTAAGTTTAATAAAGATTATTTAAACATGTTCAACTACTTTGCATTGTTTTACGTACACTTAAATACAACTTATATGTGGGGGTTTTTAAATTATTTTCTTCTGCTGAAGTAGCAGACTGTGGTAACACTGCGTGACAGCTATCTTATAAAACTGGGTTCCTGGCATTCTCCAGTATCCTTCCAGGCAAGGATGTCTTGGGTTCCTCTAATAGAACTCTATTTTATTGGTAAATAATAGTCTATCTTGATTAACTGTTCCAATGTAATCCCTTCTCCCCTACATGTAATAAAGTACTTGAATTACTAATTAAGTGAATTACTTAACACTGGGAACGACTGCCTGATAGTATAAATGGGTATACAAGAGGAACATTATTCTTATTTTAGACTTATTGGTCTGTGTTCTGTTTATTACGCTAGGGCAAAGCCAAAGTAATGGACAGCAGAGTCCTGTGAACAGAACAGAAGGCAGAATAGACTCCCAAAGCCTGACTTCTTGCAGCAACACCATTTTTACCTGTTTTCATTTACTGTATTATATCCATTATTAAGTTTACATGATGAAAAATATAGTAATTTGCTGGGATAAAGCCAGTGTAATGTGGCTTCAAGGAGCGTATAGAGAAAGAAAAAAACCTAAATATATTTATGATAAAAGTGCTAGCAGAGGGAGCTTGTATAGTTCCCCAAATACAGTGGTAAAATTGCTGTTGGCAAAAGAAACACAGAGAAATGGTTCTTTTAATAATTCTTTACCATTTTACTGTTCTTCCTGCTGGGACTGCTAAATGCTTTAATGTCCTGAATGACATTAACCATCCTTTGCTTGAAATGTGAGAGCTATTAGAACATTCACCCTTATTTCTATGGTTGGGGAAAAGCGAGCTACGCACGTACCCAAACTGATTATTATTTGTGCATTGGGAGCTCAGTCCCAAAAGGCACACAGAAGCGTGAGATCTGAGATAATTGTCATTTATATGTTGTTTCCAGAGGGTTGGATTTCAGCCGTTCTGCAAACCCCGAGTATCTCAGTGAATACATGGTTTTCATGTTTCAAATGTATACCTACTTACGTTTGAATTTAGTAGTCTTTGTTGTAAATATGTGATTATAATAGAAAATGTGATTTTACAGGGAAGGAAGCTGGTTTTTTCCATTAGTGCCCCCTTCCATACTTCCAGTAGTCCAGTCAGAAGCAGAACAACCGAAACTTTCAGAGCCAAGAAGGGGGCAAGGGAACCTCTTGACTGAGACACTGGAGTAACTCCCCGAGGTTCTCCGTACCGCTGTCTGCAGGATCCAGTTGCCTTCAGGAGAACAAACGTTTTGATCTCCAAAGACAACATTTGTTAAACGTTGGCACAAGTAAGGTGTAACAACCACTAAGTACTGGCCTGGATGCAGAGGTTGAAGGCATAGTCTGACAACGCCACAGGGCACAACGGGTTTAAATTCTAGGCTTGCTCTCCACATTCCTCCTGCTGTGCGAGGAGACAGGACCGCGTCCTTCCCACTCATCCCTCTTCCCCCTTCCCTTGCTGTTTCTGCCATCAGGGTGAGGATGAGATTGGAGAGCAGGAGCAGCTCTGAGTTCAGCTAACGAAAGAGTTTCCCATGAGGTGGTAGTGAAGAGAATCGTGTCACATCTACTGCTTGGTGCACATTTTAATTATTTTCATAGAGCGAATCCCACAAGGATCTTACAAGCAGAATCGCCTACTGTAGCTCTGTCAAAACTGGATATCTCAATTTTTTTTTTTTTTTTTTGCTTTCCCTTTCTGCTCATTTCCATGCTGTTTGTTCCTCCCAAAACCAAGCGGGGTTGACAACTGTACCTGTCATGTCCTTTCCTGAAAGGTGAAGCGTCGACATGAAGCTACTCTGGTTCGCTTTGCATTATAGCAGAATCAAGACATGGTTAGCTAAATGTCATCTAATGACATTTAAACAATTTGGAGGTGAGGACTCTTTGTAGCCAGTACTTTAATCTGATTTTTTCTCTACCACACTTGCCTCTGGGAGCTACCCTTCCAAACAGAAAAAAAAATTTTGTTTGCTGCTACTTTTGAAATACCTTGACAGTCTAAGTAACACATCGGTCTGCATCAAAGGTTCCAGACAGAACAGGTATTTTGGGAGGACTTTGTAATGTCAGAGTAAACTGTCACTGAAATTCAAAGTAAAGCTCTCTTGTGGGTCCAAAGAGAGACTGTACAAAAGGTACACTGAGAAAATTATCTGGGGAATGCAAGCGGTGCTCCAATTTGCAGTAAGAGCAGATGCTGGGTCTGCAAAGAGGAATAAATTTCTCCTGTGAATTCATCCCACTGCTTTCCTGTAACGACAGAGCAAGCTTGTGAAATCATTTAGTAGTCTAGTCACAAAGCCTGAGATGCTGAAAAAAAATTACACTTTAATTGCTCATCAACTATAAATCATTTGTGCCAAATTAATGTGCTGGAAATTTGCAAGACTTGAGAAGACTTGGAAGCTACTTCAATAAGGACACAAAGCAGGGATATTGTTTCATAGATACCAGTATCAGTTTTACATTCTATTCTCAGGGAAAATAAATGAAGAAAGGCTCTTTAGTACCAAGACAAGGCTGAAGGACTGAGTTATCTTTCCCTGCATCGACTCAAAAGGATGGAGAGGTTCTTTCTCCCTCTCGCATTTATTCTGTCAGGATCAGTGAAAAGGGTAGCATGAACAGGCATCCCGGAGACACTGGGACTGCACCACAGTGGAGTGAGGACTCCAAATTACTTGTCTAACGTTTTCTAACCGTTACTGTAGATTTTTCTGCTGTGCTGAGGGAGAATGAAGGCAGGACACTTCTCCATTGTGTAAGTCCTACCCAGAGCCCAAGCATTTTTTTTTTAACAGGGGACGCGTATATGTGGCAACATCAGAACTTCCACCAAAACTGATCGACCAGGCTGCGTACCCCACAGCTCCAGATTCTGAGCGTGACTCGCTCCCCTCTCCTTGCATCATATCCACCAAAGCTTTCCGATTCCACCGAGACAGGCCCAAGTACTGCATATGGGGTGTAAGTTGAAGGGAAAAGAGGTATATGGTCAAATAGGGGAGAAAGTTTTTCAAGGGAGCCCAGCCTGAGCTGGACGAGAGGAAACATTAGCATCACCCACCACTTAATCCTTCCAGTACACCTACCTGCCACGACTGACCCTGGCAGGGATCTCAGTAAGCTCGTCAGTCACGGTACTTGGAGTATTTCTACCTCATAGTTGATAAATCCAATTCTCAAGCAGATTTTAGTAAGCAGGTAGAATGCTGATTATGTCAGGAGCTCCAAGGTCATTCCTGTCCACGAGGCCAAAGGGCTCTGAAAATCACAGAGGATTTGGGCGCTGAGGTGACAGCAACCTACATCACTCGTTTTCAATGTGTAAAGATACAGCCCTGCAGGGGGGAGAAGCCTTCAAAGTCCAGCACCATCTCACTAAAAGCACTGTTTAACTGAAGCACAAGAATCCCAGGCATTCCCCCCACCGAGACCACGTAAGTCTGTGTTGCATACGCAGCATCTTCCTTCTGCAGTGCCCCAAAACTTCAGGTGGCTGGAACAGGTTGGTGAGGGAGCTGAGCTGGCAGAGATGAAGGCAGCCGCCCAAGATTACACTGGCAACTGGTGACAGAACTGAGAAGAAACGAGATGCTCCTTCCTTTTAACCCTGTGTCACGGCTCCACACCAGCCTAAGTTTTTTTCCATTGAAGAGAATAAAGGAGATGGGACGAAATATAAATCATTTATTCAATCCACCAATAGAAATAAACTAGAGTGGGCTCCAAATGCCATTTTAGAGGCATCTGGCATCTCTGTAGATGCAACGAGAATGTCCCAATGTCCCATTTTTAAAAGATTTAAGCAAAATTCTATTAAGGCAGAGAATTTCTCCATACTTTTTTCTTTCTTTTTTTTTGTTAAACAAGTATCTATTTTTACCAGACCCAGGCATTGTTCTTCTATTTATATTTAGTGCAGTTACATCACCTCCAACTGTAGGTTAAAACTGGCTCCTCTCCCTCCCACACTGAAAGGAACAACGAACGAGACTGCCCAGCCGGGCTGGAACGATTGCTCTGAACTCCGCAAAGCCCCACTTGCACAAATTGCTGCACGGCAAAGAACAGGAGGTGAGGGTTACTCAAGTGAGCAAACCTTGGATAAGACACTAGTTCTGCATTTAGCAGAAAGATAATCAAAGACTGATGATTTGGCAGCAGGGAGGAGAGTGACCAGACCAGCATCAACAGCTGCCGGTTCCTCCGCTTCAGACTTGCAGTGTTTCAATGTAGGGCTGGTGACAACGTGAAGCGTATGATTTTTATTCGGTCAAAGTATGTTGAATGTTATTTTCCTTCCTTAAAAAAATATTTTGAGCATTTGATCCTATTTTTTTTTTCTTGCTTTGTTTAAAAGATAACAAAATTCAAGGACACAGCAACCTCCAGAAACACACGGTGAATGCCAATGAAGCGCTCGAATGTATGAATTCTCTTACCTGAACTTTGCCTTTACCACC
>NW_009638241.1:0-20194 GCF_000690535.1 Cariama cristata | reverse complement strand
GATGTGGTACTTCAAGACATGGTTTAGTACGCATGTTGGCATCAGGTATAGGGTTGGACTTGATGATCTTTGAGGTCTCTTCCAACCATAATGATTCTATGATTCTATGATTCAACAAACACAAAATTATAAAGAAAAATCTGAATGGTAGGTCAATAGTGAACAACAGTGATTGAGGTGGCTCTGAAAAAAATCATAAATAAGGAGAAAGCTCAGAAACCATCTGGAGTTCCAAAACTGACACTCAATAATTTGGTAGTCAAAAATCATGAAACTCGTATCCATTTTAGGGTCTTATCTGAAACTATTCATTGTTTAAATTCTATCAATTAATGTTTCTGAATTTAAAATTTCTTTTATCACTGATTGCAAAAGATTCTAATACAATTATGTTTCATTTGTATTTTGCATGTTGAGTGAAATAACAGTGAGAAATGTAGAAGGAAAGTAAGTGTCTAGAAGGAAGCACTGGCAGAAGGCCAAATGGGGAAATGGAAAGTGGAAAGGAGAATAAGCTTCTGAACCATTAGAATGATCAAATTCTAGAATAGCCTTTGAATGAGCCAAAAAAAGAGGAGGAAAAAGAACCCCAAAGAAATCTAATTTCTAAGAGAAAAATATTTATAGGGGATGTATGGGGAAACTTGCACTTTGGGCAGCTCAGAGTCACCTTTTTAGATCACATGATCTGTTCACCTCTTCTCTTAAAATGTGTATAGCATCATTCTTGATAGTTGTTACCTAACCTTCAAGACAGTGCTTTGCCTAGTTAACTTGGTTCATCTTTTTAAGTCTTACACGTAGAAAGATTTTTGATGTAGAACAAATCTTTTTTTCTGCAAATTAACAGGTTGCTTTTGTCCTCAGTGGGCACAAAGCACTCTTGCTTACTGTCTTTATAGTAAATTTTTATATATAGGAAGGCTTCCATCATGCTGCTTCTTCATTTTTCTCAGTTCTAAACATATTCAGTCCCTTCAGATTTTCTTTATAGCAGATGTTTTCTAAACTTCCTGCTTGTTTTGACACTTTGCAGATTTGGTCTACTTCTTGGTTAAACAGAATGCACGAAATGGATGCAGTTTATGCTGAGGACACTCCATTCCTCATTGAGGAGAAAAGTCTCTCTTCCTGTTGAGATACTCCTGTTAATAATTCCAGGATGACACTGACATTTCTTGCAGTACCAGCATTGGTTCATTCTCAGTCGAGATCTACTATAGTCCCCTAAAAACTGCATACAGTACTAGTATAGCCAATTATTGCTCACTGTAGATTTCTGCACGTTTGTTTTTTTTGTTTGTTTGTTTTTGTTGGTTTTTTTTTTTTTTTTAACCCTGTATGAAACAGTTCACTCTCTGTTTTCAGACTATTTTTCTAATTTACTGAGGTTGTTTCGAATTCTAAGCTCCTTCTTTTTCCTGCTGGATTTTATAAATTTATTCTTTATTGTATCATCCAAGCTGTTAATGAAAATTTTGAATATTGCTAGATTTGGAAAAAGCTGCTCAGGGACCGTATCTCAACTATCAAATTAGTAGTCTTTTAGTCAGCTGTTTCCTTTTCTGCAGTAATTTATTTAGATCATATTTCCATTGGATTTTAGCTACTAATTCGCCAAGTTTTCTGGATTCTTCTTTTGTGAATTCCATTCTTCTACTAGTACTTTCTGGTTTTCTCTTGTTTTTCAAATGACAGTCTTTTCACAATAACTTTCAAATTACTTTGCACATTCAGATTTTCGATCAGACTGAACTAATCAGAATTAAATCTGAAATACCTTTCTCCTCAGTTACCATCTCCATCTAAATCCAGAGTCTTTGGTGCTGTGTTCTACGGAAATGTTGGACAGCTTGTGTCTTGCAGCATTGCTAATCCAATAAATTATATCCTTGTTGCCATTTGGTCCTGGGTTTTCTTCTTTACTAACTATCCAAAAAATGTCTCATATACCTATTCCAGATTTAGTGGCCAGAATTAATAATACTGGGCTACTCTGCTGTGTTAAATCGATTAATCAGTTTCCTGTATTATGTCTATCAACTCTCACCAGGCCTAAATTATCATTGTAATCTCTCCCCCTCCATGTCTAAATAATTGGTGTGGCTGCCTATGTTGAACACAAGAAGCCAATGAGAAGACAGCCAGAGCATTTTCTTACACACCACCCTTCCCATATGAAGGAAAATCTCACCTATTTTGTATTGCTGTATTTGCTTTCACTGTTTTGAAAGTAAAGACAGGTGGGAAGAACCCTGGGGAAGAATCTCGAGAAGCATATGTATTTTCTTCTGAAGGGCAGGTGCAGGCAAGCATCTCTCTGGTATGAAATAAGAATGAGGTTCCAGATATACTTAGTAAACAGATGGTGTGGATTGAGATCTACAAGACAGTGGGCCATTTTCTCGCTGTTGAGGCACTGTCCTTCTTTGGGATGGTGTTGCTGACAGCCTCCACAATGAGGTTTTAGAAAGCGTAATTAAAGAAGTGATATTGGAATGAGCAAAGGTGATGTAAATTGAGCCCTGTTTTTGGGTGATATTAAAGACACATTTTCAAATCATCATACTATTGCAGTAAAAAGATGAAAAGAATATTGAAAAGATTGTACTGACTAAAATTGCTGAATCTGGGCTTCAATAAGATAAATTTCTCTCAAAGTAATCCAACATTGGACTCTTGGGAGGAAAAAAAACCACAAAACCACTCCAAATCCCAAAACACAACCTCACCACCAGAACTATCCAATCTATTTCCTTTAAAGGGTTTGCAAGCAAACAGGCATTATTTTTGTGCTTGAACAACTGCAAGTGAAGTGATTTATAAACAGGCTCTGAACAAAAATGGACTTGAAAAATTTATTTTCATTGCCCATACAAAAAAACCAGACAAGCAAGGTAATTTTTTATTTTAACCTGACTGCGTCTCTTTTAGTATACCTCATTGTATCTTTTTAAAATCTTTAAATTAATGGTTACCTAAGTAGTCTTGTATGTTTAATATTTTACTGTAACTATTGTAATAGGAATCTTGACCATTTACTTAATATTAAGGAACTATTGCTTAAATTGCTCTATTATTAAAAATAAATGCATATTTTCAGCAGCTTATATATCAGTTGTCTTCATAGAACAAGTGCATTTTCTTGTACCTATCACCATTGTTGTTTAGTAACAATGTTACTTTGAATCAAACTGGAAAAAAGAATTCCCTAAACTTCTTTCTATTAAAGAATAACGTTAATTGGTTAGTGTATATAGAAGAAGGTTATATGGCCCATTGACTTTATATAGATTGAAATGCTAAGCAGGGCTAAGTAGAAGCATCAGCAGGGAATAGAGGGTAAGCGCTCATCAGTTTTATGTTCTCTTTCCTATTTACTGCTTACCCCTTACAGTGTTTTACAACTAGATAAACAAAGTTTTCTTGGGTGCTTCATAAGTAAAAATGTATTTTTGCTTTTGTTGGCTAGCCTGCCAGGTCAGTTGTGAGAGAAGTAATGCCTACAAATAGGATGCCTAGGAGCAAACAAAGGAAAGGTATTTGCTAAGAAGAATCACCTGAGAGCATCCAAGCTAAGGATGTCACTATTCAAGACCTTTTTTGAGTCTGAGAGACAGCGATTTCAATGACAAAAGTGTTGTAGACATTTGTAATGGAGAAGGTATCTCAGGATGCTTGCTAAATGTGTCAGTTCCACCAGAGGAAAATGATGCAAAAATTCAGGGTAAGATCAAGTGACAACAACTGTCTCTTGCTTTAATGTAGATGAAGAGGTCTGATTTACTGAAGAGTACAAAATGAAAAATAGAGGAGGGCAGGGTGTGTTACTGTGTTTAAAGGAGTTAAGGAGTTCCTGCGGTAGTGAGTTATTGATTGCCCACAGAATAGCATATTAAAAAAAAAGACAAAAAACTTTTCTTTGCAGTTGGGATAGTTTGGAGTACACATGTGATGGGTTACCAGAACTCAACTGGTGGATGGTAATATTTGGAACCATGGTAATTCAGCCAGTATGCTTTCACACAAGTTTCCAGTAGAGTTATTTCTTTACTTAAGCATAAAATCAGAATTAAGCTTTCTTATCTGTACTTGAAAGACACTAATGATAGTCTAGGGACTGATTCTTGTTCAGGTTAATGTTTTCTCCCACCTTCAGAAGGATAATGCAGCTTTCAGTTGAATATAGATATAACTCATCCAGTGTGCAGTGTGGTTATCCAAGTACAGGACTTTGTTGGGTGTATCTTACTGAATACATTTTGGAAGACATTCTCAGTCTTCCTAACAATGTCCTGCTGAGACCTTCTATGCAACGTGCAGGGTGTGAGATTGGAATTTTTCCTGTTACAGTCCACAGCTTAAAAAAATATTGTAATTAAAGAATCTCAGCCTTTAGGATATGACTTTGTATGATGCTTAAAAATCAGGCCTAGTCCTGGTCTCAGTGAAAGTCAATGGTGAAATGATAAAGACAAATGAAAATGAATTCTAGAATTTTTAGCCTGTTAAAATAGAAAGCCATTCTTTGAAATCCCTTTTATCTTGACATCAGAATAAAAGCTTCTGTTAGTTTGTGAGAGCTTGGAAGAATGCAGCAATTCTAGCTACCCTAGATTCATAGATAGATTTTCTCATTCTACAGTCAGTCCCCCAAGAAGATGGGTTTCATTCAAGCCTAATACGAGGAAGCTTTGTCACAAAGAGCTAGCATTGGAAGTTGTGAAGGACCTGACACATTACAGCCATTCGCTGTCTCTAAAATGAAAGATACAACTGAGTTCAACCAATACTTGCCTTTTCTCTGCAATCACTGGAGAGCGATTGTGTGGTATACACACAGCTGGTACTAATGGCAGATTCCTTTCTCAGTGCTCTGCTGGGAATCTGGCATAGATGAATCCACTGGAATTATGTGATTTGGTGGTATAGCATTTTCCTTGCATCTGAGGAAACATTTCCTGAACATGCAAGCACAGATTGAGAGGTGCTGAAACTTAAAAGAGGAAGCACTGGCAAATGGAAGCAACTGTCCTAAAATTAGTCCTCTTATTTTAATCTCTGCTTATTTTTTTTTCCTGTCTCTGTCCCTGCAGAAAGACTTCTGTCCTTCTTGGAACTCTCCAGAACCAGGTTCAGAAATCAGTCACTGCCTTCTCTAATGTTTCCTGAGTATTTTTCCTCTATTCCTAACTCAAGAGGCTGGTGGTGTGTTTTTGAGCCATAACTTGCACTGGAGTGTTAAAGTGTACAAAGATAAAGAATGAAGACAAGAGATAATTGATGTTGTTAATAAACTCCTATTCTCCTTACTATTAGTGAGAAATTTATTTTTTTATTATTATTATACTGTATGTCAAATATATAACATGTCATACCTTGGTGTATAATTGTTGTTTAATTGATGTTTTATTCCTTCCATTAAAAATGATGTCAGGAATAAAATGTCAATATTCTTCTTGTAATTGACAGTTCATTTCTGTCATTTATTAAGGAGGATTAAAACATCAATTTAATAATGATAGTGTGACATTTTAGATATTTGACCCAAGCTTCAAATGACAGAACAACTCGTGGGTGGAGGAACTCTATTCCTCTTATAGAAATGACGTTAATTAGTTGTAATATTTATATAAGAAGAGGAATAAAAGAGAAGGGAAATTTGCCCTGTCAAAATGTTTACTACTTAATATCAGTGTTTGGCAATTGATTATTAAAAAAGCACAGACACAGAAAAGTTTGCAATAGTGGGAATATATAGATGATCTTTGTAGCAGTTGGTACCTGGAAATTCTTGGAATTCGTCCTCTCTTGAATCCTCTGTTCTTCCAGGTGACAAAGTTCACAGCTTTTAACCTTTCTTCTCAGATGGAGGAGGTTATGGTAGGCAAGACAAAAGACTCTGCATCCTCAGATGTCTGCACTAGGGATTTCATTATCTACTTCCATGCAAAGCACTCACAGAGCTGTAGTAAACCACCATTTGAGTAGCTGAACTGTCCAGTCTGTAAATCATATTCTGTTATCTGTTTATCTCTCAAAACGTTTGCCTAGGACTTTTTGGCTTTAAAATGGTTGAAGATAACTGGTGGAGCATTTCCTGATTAGTTTCAGCACTTGACCAGTGTGAAGGTAGATATAGGTGAAGCGTGGATGACAGAGGAAAGGTTATAGTAGACTTCTCGTAGAAGATAGAGTGTTGGACTTTTTTGATGGGTCTGTCCAGCTGTCTGAGAATCACAGCCAAAATATAGCTGCTGCTCTCGAAGTGAAGTCCAAACATGATGGAAAACTAGAGGTGATGTACTGGTTTCCATTTGCTGTATTTGGAAAATCTGGTAAAATGTCAAAAGACTGAAATTTCTGCCCTGTGTTGTAACGGCTTCTCTATTCCCTTTTGTCACTTAAACTACTTGAACTCCAAATATTTTACAAGTGCTTGCTAATGATGTTCAGGTGCCCCCTGCACTGTTAATGTTTTATCTGCCTCTATATGTGAACGCTTCCTCACTGGCCAGATCTTATATTCTCCCTCTTCTTTTACTATATTTTCTACTGAAGTTTCATAATCACCTTCATGCCTTTTCCCAGATGGCCTTCTCTGCATGATGCAATCTCACTAGGCTCATCCTTGCTTGTGAAGACAGGGATTTTTGTGCTGCATACACTGAAGCCAAATGATCTAGGTATCGATTGCCTGTTGTTCCATCTCTTCTGCTTCTATAGTGATCTGCTTTTGAATGAGGAGCAGCCTGGAAAAATGACCACCACTGGCAGGGTATCTGGAAAATAACTGTCCTCTCACAGGTACCACTATAAATCAGCAGTCAATAACTAATGATGATGGAAAGAAGAATTATTTATTGCGTGCCTGATCCTTCAAGTATATAGTGAGGTAAACTGTCCTTGCTCATGCAAACAGCTCTACAGATTTAAACAGAGAAGAGTTGCTGGGTAGAACCCCATTTTCCCTTAACATTTGATATACCAACAGCCTGATCTGGAGCTCTGTGGAAATATTAGGAGTCTTTGTGTTGACATAAATTAATTCTGTTTTAGACATGAATAAACAAAACATAAAGGGGATTCAAAATTCTTACTTGGTAGTTGTTATTGATCCAGCCAATCTGATTGCCTGTCAGAACCTGAGTTGTAAACAAATGCAACCCACAGGTGTGTAATTTTTTGGATCAATGTCAAATGTTCCAGTTACAAGTAACTTCGATCCTTAGTTGCAGACCAGCACTCAACTGAATAACATATGTTTCAAGCACCTGTTCCAAAGAGTTTACTGTCCCTGCAAGATTTTCTGTTACCTAAAACCTAGGTTGTAAAGGTTTTGAGGTTCAAACAAGCAAGCACAGAAGTCTCATGATTGCATTTGATCACCATGTGCAGGTGGTCAGACAAGCTTGTTGCAGACATCCTGCTAGTCTCATACTATTAAGAATCATTTTCTGCTGTACTGCAAATGACACCTTTGTAAGAGAATTATAATAGAACTTACATTCTGAAGAAAGCTTGTCAAAACATAATTGCAATTATGTAGCACAATATTTTGTAGATTTAAAGATGTTTTAAAACTTATTATATTTCTGAAGATTCCACATTTGAAACTACAGAAATTTAAGTACAGTGCTTTCCTCTTTTCATTTCTCAAGCCAATTTTTTAACCTGTTGAGTTTCACACCAACATTTATCCTCTGATTCCTCTCATAGTACTACTTCTCAATGAACTCTCATATTTTAGTAAAGTGTTGTCAGTATAAATATAACCTTGTGAAGTCCACTAATAATACATAGACTAAAGCATCACAGAGTTTAAGAATCACTACAATTACTTATCTTGCCTTTTCTGTATGTATACTGAAAAACAGTGACTAGATAATAGGAGGCAAAAATAACTAAAAAGAAGAGAGACATATCTCTAGTCTAAACAAAAGAGTGTATTTTTAATTGAAATAACATTCAGTAGAACTGAACATCAAAACATTTAACTTTTTCAAAGTTTTCAGTATTAAAGAATTAAGATGAAACACAATTAGGAAACAGAAAACTGCAACATTGTAGAGGATGGTCACTTTTTGTATGTCATGTGGCTTTAAAAACAAGTCAGATAAATGATGATGCCATTAAAACTGAACTAATTAAAGAAAGCTTCTTTTAAGAACTCATTAACTGCAACCTCATTTGCATAATGATGCATATTAATTAAGTTTTAATGAATCTGAATTTGCACCAAGCCTATTCATGTTGGCTTTGAAACAAATTGAACAAATTAGTTAAAAGCTTTTTGGAATCTACTTTTCACACCAAACAGGATATGAATGCAATCATCTCCACAAAAAAGAAATATTTTTCTTTTAATTTAATTCAAAGGTATGCAGACCCATCTATTAATTATTTTTAAATGCAATAATTTCCACCTTTTCTTTACAAAATCAACCGTATTACTCATTCTTGAGCGGCATATATTATAAATGTATGTTGTGGGATAAAATCATTACAGCCAATTTATTGAAAATAAGGTGGAAACATTTGACTTCAGGGTGCATTTAGTTTACTTAATACACGGATTTCAATTTTGTTGGTAACCTTTAGGCATTTTGGCTGTCTGCAGAACAACCACTAAAACTGTATTTTTTATGTTGCTATCAATTTTTCAAGATATATGTAAAATGCTAAATTGCTCTTATAATACCCATTTCCTACTGTAAGATTTCACAGCATCATAAGTCTTTTAAGTATTATAGGGGGGAAATAATTTCTAAGGTTTTAAAAGCTCCATGTTCTTGCTTTGGTGTTGCTGGATCTTAATTTTTTTTTTTTTCTCATACACACAGGCATACACACACAAGAAGCAGAATCCAATTTTAACAACTTTGCTTTCAGCTCATAATAAAAACAAGAATTACAGCAGAAACACTATTGATTTCCTTATACTCCATTGTGTCTTCATCAAGAATGAAGAGATTTATGTAATTACTGCTCCATCTTTTGTTGTTAGAAAGCACTTTTTTGTAAGTCAGCAGATACAAAGGCTGGAATGCTTTTATTGTTGAGATTAAAAGATCATTTTTTCTCCTTCTGTTAAACTGTTTTTCTGTGATAGGTTCTTCAGGGAGGTTGACAATTAGGAAGATACTATACATTGCAACCCCACAGTTTTTATCGTCGTTTTTCCAGCATTTTATCTTGTCACCTTCTTTTCTTATTAAAAAAACAACCAAAATACATTGAAAGCCTCCCAAACCAAACTCCTCTCTTTAATTCTCTTTTGTTTCATTGTCCATGGTGGCATCCACTGACACTAAGCTGATACCAATGCAGATTTCCTGCAGCAAAGTACTAGGAATCCTTTTATACTTACTGGTACAAAATAGCAAGATGTATTATCGCCTGCTAAGGTTTTTACTTATTGATTTTCCCTCCCTTGCCATCAACAATTTCTCTTCCTCATTCATTAATAAAATTAAACTTGTACATTTAATATCTGACAGATTTGAGGACTGCATTCTAGATTTCTGTTTTCAGTGGTGTAAATTTCTACTGAGTGTCCTTTCCTCTAGTGGAAACTAGCTGTACTGTAAAAGGACAATGAACCTACTGCCAACATGTTAAGGAATTACATTACTGCGTTATAGAGGCAAACAAATGCCTGGTTATATTGTAGTTACTTGCCTCACAGTTAATGAAGTAACTGTATGAAAAACTTTACAGTGGAAAAAGAAATGAGTTAGATCATGATTGTGAAAATGAGAAAGACTCAGCTTAATTTTCTTCACATTTATTATCAGAATTTTACAATATAACTCTCTTTTTCCCATAGATTTCAATTTGAGAAACACATTGTCTTAAGTTGTGTATCATTGTCCAGGGTAAGTGTGTCATCAAGGCTAAGGGAAATGTAGACTTCTCTGTGATTTTGAGGGCAATGGTTATATTCTACAGTCACTTCAAAAGAAGAAATTTCCCCATTTTTAACCTTTTTTTTATTCTTGTACTTTTATAGTGTACTGTAACTTGAAAACAAAATGAAGCTATTAAATATTTTAAGTACCATCTGATTTCCAAATAGGAATAAATTTTTATGAGATCACAACCTGGAATAAAGAAAAAGAATTGCTGTAAGTTATAGAGTCATAATT
Organism: Cariama cristata; assembly: GCF_000690535.1. NCBI lineage: Eukaryota > Metazoa > Chordata > Aves > Cariamiformes > Cariamidae > Cariama > Cariama cristata. The sequence goes on along the minus strand of NW_009638241.1, from coordinate 10,046 downwards.
CTTCTGAATTTTAGGATACTAGATTAACCAGTGAACATTAACACCATTATAATAACCTGTAATTAAAAAAATAATAAAGGCAGTTGGGACCTTCCATTATGGTCTCTATTTAAGTAGACAGATACCATTACAGATAATAGTTCTATATTTGCCAGATATGCAGTCACCCTAACCTATAGGCTGTTACTGTAACCTATCATGTAACCCATCACTTTGTATGTTACACTTGAATATTCACATTTCTGGGCTTAAAGGTATTAAGCTTCTTGGAGACATAAAGCACGATTTCCAAGGGATGTTTGTTTTTGTTCAAAATTACTTTTAATCTGATTTATCTGGTTGCAGGAGGGTTTTCCTTTGGGAAGTGTTTTTTGGTGTTTTTTTGTGTGTTGTTTTTTTTTTTTTTTTTTTTTTAAATACAAATTTAGTGTGCAGAGCTGGTTTCTTTTGGGGGAATTTTGACGGAAAGTGTCTTCCTTGGGGGAGGTCAAGAGTCATTGGTATTAAACTAGACAAGCTGGTAGTGCAGTGTTAATGGAAATGGAAAGCAGATGTTTGGTAATTAGGGGAGATGTGAATGACAAGGCTTGAGAGGTACGGTACATGCGCTAGCTGGCACAAAGCAGCTGTTGTTACCGATTTCACTGTCAGAAATGTACACAAGTCAGACCATCCCCTGCGAGTTTGCCATAGCGGTGACAATTACAAAAAATTGTATTTGATTAAAATAAGTAATATATCATACAAAGTAATTTTTGTAACATTTAGAAATGGCCTGGGTTAAATCCCACGAAAATAAACTAGATGTAAGTGAAGCTTGCTGAATTGGCAGTCCATAAAAGTAGTGAAAGTCAAGATGAGTACTGACAATTGATTCTAAGGCTTTCTAGCCTGACAGAGAGAAAAGAATATTATTTGAGCTTCTGCAGGGTAGAAAAGAATATATTTGATATTTGAAAAATAAGAAATAAATTCATTTTTCTAACAATTATATTTTTAGCTGAGAATATTCTTATTTTAATTTACTAGTGCTAATATATTTATTTAACAGAATTTTCATTCATCTCATTAATTTTCTATTAATGGAACTTTTGTTCATCTTTTTGTTCCGAATTATTTACTATAAACTTTACGGAACAAATTTTTTATTGTTTTACTGTCAGAAAGCAATTCAGTTGAGATGGACTAGCATAAACTGTGATAATAATATATTTGTTATGATTGATCCTAGATACTTGTTCCCTATTAATTTAAATGAGAATTGTACCTCTAGTTTGCATTAGATAGCTTCAAAAACATCTATGGTAGATGCTGTGCAAATACAAAAAAATCATGGTCTCTCCCTGTTTTTACTGATCTCTTACACTGTTTGAGAACATGAGAAATAAAACCTAAAGAAGAGGGTAGTCTTTAGTGCTGTTGTTTCAGTAATGCCTGTAAATACATTAAAATGAATTGGAAAAACATTCAGTTTGTAAGGAGTTCAGCAGTTTATGCCTGGATGGAAGGGTTGTCATCTCAGCCAAACAAGACTGGGCTCATCTCTAGTTTAATACAATTTTCATTCTTCCTCCATTTGAAGTCCATGGTGCGGCAAACTGTATTGAAGGATTAAAAAAGGTTGCAGCCTTTAAGACGTTAAGCTAAGCTCCATTCAGCCCATCAATGGTGGCTGCCTTAAATAAAGGGCGATTCCTTCTTATTCATTAGTGTTGAGAGTAAGAGTTGAAACTTCTTTCCTCTTGGCAGTGTTTTCCCCTTATCACTAAAACAATCTATAATTTTCACAGCTAAATTCTGGCAATATTAATTTCCAATGTCCACATATACCTAAGATACTTGCTTTTAAAACACTTTGGGGAACACTAGATGTGAAAGATGGTGCAATAAAATGTACATCTCTTTATGAATAAATGCTATTTCAAAATTTCATTTGATTATTTCCTTTGTGTTAAAGAAATGTAATGGGCCAAAAATATTAGAGATGATTTCTTGATACGTTGTTGTTAACAGTATTTATGTAAGGGATATCTGAATTAGATCTCTTTGTATACTTTCAATTAAACTTAATTATGTCCGAGTATGTGTCTTGATTCATCTATCCATTTGTGAATGAAAATCTTTTCCCATCCATAGTAAAGGCTATTAAAAATATTAGCTTTCATAAATGTGATTTAAAGATTTTAGAGCACTTCTTTATTTGCCTGAGAAAATAATTCCCTCTCTCTGACACATACACACGTGCACCCACATGCACACATACTTTCCATGTAGTAATTTTACCATTTTATTTCAGAGATCTCCTGGGAAATAACAACAACAAAAAATACATAATTTCAATATAAAGAAACAATCATTTCTCTTCAAGGAAAGGCTCATTTCTGAAGTTTGTTGTAGCATAAAATTTTAAGTGACACTAAAATATGTTCCCCAAGTGGAAAATAATCACTTTTCTTTGGACATGTCAAATAACATAATATATTTGCAATTGTAGACATTCAAATTCTGAAAGAAATTGCAACCTCCACTTTTAAATTACTTAATTCCTTATTTTAGTTTTTTTACCCTCTTCTGCTATATAATTTTATATTATCATGTAGGGGCAAATTCTGCCTTTACATGTGCCCCTGTAGCCTCCATTAACTTGAATGGTGTTCTGTATCCTAAATCAGTCAAATTTTGGCCAATACTATGTAACCTTTTACTTCTTATATGTTCACCAAAATGAAATGTTAATTAGGAAAAAAAAAAAAAACAAACCCCCCAGTGGTTACAAGACGAGTGAGTGAACAATGCATGGTTGTAGGCTTGTGGGTCCTAAGTAAAAGATCAAATGGTTGGTGACGACTTTATGACTGTTCCTTGTTCAGTCAATGGTAATTTTGCCTGAGAAAGCCTTCATTGTTGAACTTTATATGACTACTTTTAATGCGGTTGTGCTTTGTTAAACCAATTGAACAATACAATCATAGAGATTACATCTAGAAGGGATGTTAGATCATCTAATCTTCAGTGTGTCCTATAATCCCTTTTTAAATATACCTACAGATGGTGTTTTAACACCTTTTCTTAGTGGTGGTTTAGCTGTTGGATTGTTCTTACTGCTGACTGAGCTTATTTCCTTTTAATTTTGAGCTGTTTACTTAAAGAATTATTGGTCAATTTGAAATTAATCTTAAATAAGAATGAAACTAAAGTTAGAATATGGCAAATTGGAGCCAAATCCTCCCTCTCTAGTCATGAGAGCAGAAAGCCTGAGATGAAGTCTTGTGAGTTGCAGTAGTTGCTCTGCATATGATGAAACTGTTGTCTGATGATGGAACTGGAGAAACTGGTTCCATAAAAGCAGCACAGCTGCTGACATCTGGATTCACAAAAACAGAGCTTGGAGAGCCTGTGTGTGTTCACAATGCCGGCTGCAGGACAAAAGACAAGGGTTAAATAAGAGGGTGGCAGGAAGGTGGGTCCATGACTATGCTTGTCCGGCCTAGAGTGCTATGGATGCTGCTTATGGGTGGTACTTTAGCCAGTAGCTTTTAGTATCAGCTGACCTCATCCTCTGTAGCTTGGGTTACGAGAAGGCAACTCAGTTCTTTAATGCCCTAGGAAAATTCTGTGATGAAGGCTAATTGCTGTTGTCAAGATGCACTGGATATTTTCTTTTGACATCCGTGTATAATGTAGTTTTTGGTTATTTAGACTATTTTGGTTACTGTGAAAATGGGACATGATACAGGAATTAAAACTGGTATTCCATCACTGACATTGGTAATTCTTAATAATCTTTCAAATTAAAGAAGTGTTCAGACTGAGCAGTTAGCTTCTATATATGACATTATTTCATTACATCTGTTTAATACAAGAGCAATTGGAACTTGCTCTGAAATGCACTTGATGTAATTTCTAGAGAAGGGGTAAAACCAGGGGAATTGATAACTTCTGTTTTTAGGGGAGTATTACTATTCTGTAGCTAAATGTTCAGTTGGTGCAAAATGGATGTTGAAGTCACTGGCTGAAGATCCATTCCTTTATTTCTTACCTTTATGTTATAAGGGCCAAGCCAGACTGAATTTACCTTTGAACATTGGAGACATGGATTAGGATCTTAGTGCAGTGGTTTGGAGAGAAGCAAGTGATAAAAAGATTTCACAGTGAGACATGTGTCAGGACTCCCTCCATCACGCACTGAATATGTTGATGAGAAATCCTGAAATTAATTATGGGATGTTTTAGTTGAAGAATTTGGGTGGGAAGGAGTAAGAAAAGAGGGTGAAGTAGAGTATATGGAGTGAGAGGTGCCTTACTTTTGAGAACTGGACTCTGCCCCTGCTTGTATTTGGTGAGTTGGAAGAAGGCCAAAATGAATATACTGAATTTTGAAAACAATCACTCTGGTCAACTATAAGTGAGAGATTACTTGTAGTACATTATCTGCATAGCAATGTTCTTTTTAATTGTTGCTTTGAATTCATTCTAGCTACTTTTAACACTATGTTGTTTCAGCTTTTATTGGAACCAAACATACATACATTTCTTCTATTTTGGCTTAGCATTTTTCTACTCAGCGAGAACCAGAAAAAAACCCTAATGTATTTAAAATGTGATATATAGAAAGGAAAACATAAAGAAATGATTCTGAGTTGGCTCCTATTGCCATATAAATATAGTATAGTTACTTGAATTCTATAAGAATTAAACTCAGATCTCTTAAAATGCATGCAAATTCTTGCAGAATATATATGAAAAAGTCTCTATAACTGTAGAGGCACTTCTGCTCCCTTGATAAATGGGACTTCTAGACCACACTTTATTGAGTCTCAGATTTTTAATAATTTGAATCCTGCAAGATTTAATTCTGCATAATTCTGGCTGAAATCAGCTTTTGATTGAGTTGTAATGGCTGTGTTATTGTAAATATCTCTGCATGCTAATGTTGTGCTGGAATTCAATAATATTTAGATGAAATTTCTAGCCTCAAGCAGTGTGGAAGCTGGATTTAGAAAGCCTGAAAGTTTGTGTCAAAAAGTCATTTATTTTTGGGAACCCATAACATGCAGTGTAATAAATGGTCATCCCAAGGTCCAATTTAAATACACACGGTAAAATAGAAAAGAGTTGATACAGTGTGTTTTTTACACCCTTGAGCTGCTGGACTGAATAGTATTGATTTAGCAGGGTTTTGTAGATTTAAATGATTTTGTAGTGTAATCATCCACAGTGAGCACAGAGTCAGTGACACCAGATGAGCAGGTATAAATCATGCAATCAGAATAGGCAGCCCATAGCATACTGTGCTGTACTCTGATGCTATAGCAAAAATAACCTATCTCCAAAAAAAGGTTATTCCAGATGTGGCTTTTTGGTCGTATTCTTTTCTTCTCAGGCTGGAAAACACTGCATATATGTAAGGCAAATTTTTGTAGTCCTTATCTAGTTTCTATTAATATGTTTCCTTTCTGTGTAATGATGGAAAGCCTTAGCATTGGGGGGCAGGGGAGGTAGAAATCAGATTAAAAGAAAAAGTTTTTAAAAAAAGAAAATCCAAACAAAAATTACTGAACACCTTTAAAAACGATTGGAAGGGGGACAAGAAAGAAGTCTGGAAAATTAGTTGAAAATAAAAAAAAAAGGATGGCGACATAACATGAAATTTCAAGAAAATCAAGGTATTTCACTCTTATCTGTTTGTATTCACAGATTAATTAGCACATATACCTGCTTTCAAGCTTTGTATCCTGTTGTGAACCATGGGGCTCCAGAGGGGCCTGATTCCCTGGCTGAAAGACAATGATCCCTAGAGTCAGATTTTTGTCTTCTGTGTCCCTCGTCTTAGTGTTCTTTAAAGAATAAAATATTCCAATTTAAATAGCTGTGTATCTTAGATTTTTTTTACAAAAAAAGTAAAGCTGTCCTGACACTTTTTTTTTGAGTGCTATAGTTCATTGTTTCAGTTAAGACCATATTTTTTGGTCATCAGTCCTTTCAGAAAATATTTTGCATACGTCCCAGTGCATTCTTGTCTAAGAAGGATTTTGTGGTTTTAACACCTCTCAGCTGTGTTGGTTCGTTCCATTTTTAGGCTTCTCAGTCAAATACAATGCATATATATATATATGTGTGTGTGTCACTACTTGGCTTGTTACCTAGCAAAGCAGTTCACAGCTACTATTAAAAAAGAAGTAATTCTCTAAACATACCTTCAGGTTCAGCTACACAACCCGATTCAGCAGCAATATTCACACTGTCAAAGGTGGGCAAAACTTGGACATTTGAGGACATGCCTACCCTGAAATCACTGCTCTGACATACCCACACACCTTCAAGTTAGCTGCTTTGGCTACTGCTAGTTGTATAGCTGCAGCAGGATGCAACTTGGCATGGTCTCTTAATGTCTGCCTTACAGACATCCAGGCTATTAGCAGTATTGAGGCTTGGCTAGGTAAAGTAGGTCCTTAGGAAAGACTGTCAGAACAAGGACTGCAGTCCAGATCTACCCTTCAAATAACAGATAGCTTCAGTCCAAACTTCTTTACTAGACGAAAGACATCTTCTGTGTATAGGTAGTTAAAAGGCAAGCCCTTATAAACTGTCAAGTCAGACGGTACTGTTGCCCTAACATTTTGATTGATTTGATTGAAAAGCATAAAAAGAGATGGAATGCAAATGTATCTTCCTTGTAATGGATACAAATATCTCAGATTAAAACTGCAATTAATATTGCAAGGCTAGCCTCTCATATCATTTAAAAAAGGGAATGATTTACCTCTGCATCTAAATACAGGAACAGCAATCAGGAGACAGAGTCTGCTTCTGTAGTGGATCTCAATGACAGAGAAGAAAAGTCACTTTTATGTAGTGGTCCTTGCATCGAAAAAAAGAAATGATGCTCAGAGCTTCTGTAGACAATGCTTATTTAGAAATATTATCCTCCTTTCTGTTTTCCATCCCCTCCCATTTTCCCCTTAAAACCTGAGCTGAAATTAAATTTAATCGTCAGCTTTCGTTGTTGGTTGAGGATTTTCTGAGCCAGCCAGTATCTAATTTCCTTCTTTTTGTCTGAAAGCAAAAGGTGAGACTCTTTACAAGACTTACCCTATTTCTCTTATTCCCTGTCTCTGTAAGTCAGCCCTTGCTGATTATTTTTGCTGTATCAAGCTACAGTATATTAAAAATGCTCTCCTCTCAAATGAAATGTCTTACAATTTAAATCTCTCACTAGGAGTGTCAGCATTGCCATGGGACATCTCCATCCTCCCAAAGCAAACAAAATTGACACAGTTGATTTGGTGTATAAATGTCTGCAGCTTTATTAAATATGCATTAAAGTGCAACAGTCATAAATTATGTGCACTCAGCCCACTCAGAATATAATGTGTACAGCTAAATAACTTTCTGACTGTACAACCTGAGCAATAAGGCCAACCTAAAGACTGACTGGAAGCTGAAAGTCAGTTCCCTAACGTGTCTGCTATTGGAGTATCATTTTATCATGTTGTTAGGCACCTCACCTCTCTTGTGTGGTGTATATATGAGTTGAGGAGGGAGGGGAAGGGGAAAGTGAGATTTCTATATTACTTTTACTGTAAATTATCAATTTCATTTACTTGTATGTGCATTCCTTGACGTGGAAGGATGGGCAGTCTGATTCTTGGATCTTTCTGTTTGCTGTATAGAAAGAAAATCCTCTCAAATAAGGAAATATTTGTTGCTGATTATAGTAATATTAATTTATATCTTGTATTTATATGACAATTTTATCAGAAGATGTTAATATCTTTCAAAAGCTGGAAATATACAGGGTTCACCCCTTACCTTTAAAAATGCCTCATTTATCTGTGACATGATGTAATATAAATTGTACGCACTTTTGCACCAGAGTGGATTCTATGAAAGAATGAATTCTCTGGATGAAACAAAAGGGACACCTTTTTAGAAAAGACAGAATGTAATTACTTGCATTCCTGGATACATACCCATTACACAGTGAAGTGTCGTGACTTTTTCATGACTGCATGTACCCTAGTTCTTTTTCAAATCTGATCTGAAAGCAAGCTTTAATGGTCTTTGTGTCTCTGAATACCAGGATTTTGAAAAGAGGATACAAATTGTACTGATAACATTAACCATCACACTTTGTATTACTTGAGTTTTTCTGAACTTCTTTCTTCTGATAATTGACCAGTGTCAGCCCAGCTTACTTTCTGTTAGTGCTCAATGTAATATATGCTTCAGTTGGCCATGGAGTGAACTATACGTTCTTCCCATTATCACTCACTTCAGGTTTTTGGTGGTTTGTTGTTTTAGTTTTGGTTTTGCTTTGGTGTTTGTTGGTTGGGGATTTTTGGGTTTGGTTTGGTTTTGCTTTGTTTTAAAAACACTATATCGAGCAGAGAAAAGATTTATTTGCCTCTTTCTGCTTATTCTGTCTGAAATCCACTCAACTGTCCTTAGGGTCAATGCCATTTTTTAAAGAAATACTTTGTAAAAGTAGCTGGAACATTTATGAGAAATTAACTTGTATTATGAAAAGCAAGATAGCAAGATACTAACTTTCTGACAATATCTGTGATTTGTGTTTATTTTATTTCCTCTTGATTTATTGCCATAAGTCTCTTGGCTCTCTCCCAAACATCTCTTGGCAACAGAGTCAACCAAATTAATTTTGTACAAGAAAATATCTACTGTAGTAACTTAAAGGCTGTGTTTATCATCATGCTAATGATCTCGTGTGCTGCTCTATAGTTGGTTTATTTTCCCTTGCTTGATAAATGCGAAGGGAAAATCTTGGGGTACGTGTTATAACTATGACCTTACTTCTCCCTTTTGAGAGCACTTTTAATCTCCCATAATCTGTCATGTAGTAAAGGGTCCTCCCTGAAGAATTTTTATTCTTTGTCCTCTATAGGTTGGTTCCTCACTATTCTATATCTGTTTCATAGCTGATCCTTGTTTAATATTTACATTTTCCAGATTATATAGAATCATAGAATCATAGAATCATTATGGTTGGAAGAAACCTCAAAGATCATCAAGTCCGACTGTATACCCGATGCTGCCATGCCCACTAAACCCACTAAACCATGTCTTGAAGCACCACATCTAAACGTTTTTTGAACACCTCCAGGGATGGTAAGTAATTTTTTCTTGTGACTATTACTAGCTGAATTTAGAGATTTATTGTGTTCTGAAGTGTGAGTTGATCCTGCAGCTTTAACTATATTTCCTCAGTAGTTTATTTTCGACTTATTGACATTTAAATCTTTGCCTGCTTTTTTTGTTTTAAATCGCAAATCAAAAGAAGTGCTCCTCATTCAGACATTAAGTAATAAGTTTTAGCCTTCTATCTAGTTCTTCTGACCACTTCTAAAATGAAGTAAACAGATGTTATATCACAGCATATGTTTCACATGTCATGCTGGAAACATAGATAGGCTAGAGGTTATTTTGATCTCAGATTGGTTGCTGAATGAATAACCCTACTTCAAACCAAGTCCTTACCAGCTACTCAGTGGCAATAACTATACTCTTGTAAAATCTTTTGCTGACTTCAACAATGAGATGCCATTTTAGGCATCTCTGCATTATTCTTTACATGGAGTACCAGGCTGCTATCTCTGTATCTGTTTTTCCAGACTTAGTGAAGCACAGCTTTATCTTCATGAAACATAACTGATAATAAGTAAGTTTTTTGAAATTTGTGTTACCTAACACAGATGTTCCCTGCATAGAGGTTGCAAATCTACCAAAAAATTCCAAAGGCAAGAAAAATACTCTCTGTGGCTTGTGACCATTTTCAAATCCTTTTATTGCCAGCATTCTGCTTTACAACTGTTCAGTTCGCAAGAGTCTATCTGTAACTAACTGAAGAATGCACCCAAAAGGGGATGGATATTCTCAAAGAGTTGACCCAAGAGATGATCTGTAACCATGATAATTAAAGCTAATCCTGAAGTCTGGGTCATTGAACTTTCTGTAAAAGGCATGCTTTACTGAAGGACTTGCAGTGGTAGAAAATCAAAACCAGTGTCCTGGTTTGGCTAAAACAG
>NW_009638240.1:0-6892 GCF_000690535.1 Cariama cristata | reverse complement strand
TATATATATATATATAGTTATTCCAATTGAATATATTTCACTAATAATTTCCTGACAAGTGATTCTGTCAATATCACAAACTGAAAAATTCAGAAAAGATACTTTAGTAATTTCAGGAAGAAAGAAATTATCTGAAAATACGGATTTCTACACTGTCCAGTAAATAAAATATTTCTAGCAAATGAAAAAAAACCTATGAAATAAGTTTCTAGACGAGAAAAACAAAATTGAAATCATCAAACTATCAATACATTTTGGGTTTGTCAGTCTGTAAACAATCAACATAAATCCCATCTGAAATTAAGTTGTAAATATATTTTCAGATGACCATCTGCTTACATTTCAGTCACAAAAACTTCGAAGAAACTCAGTTGTGTGTTCACACTGCAACTGTGTTTTCTAATACTTCTTGTGATGTGCTACAAGCTGTATGTAATCAGGCCTGATGAACCTTGTCCCGTAATAAGGACAAACCCAAGGATTAAAACTTAAGCATGAACAAAAGACAGGTCAAAAGGAAGCAGAAAATGTATTGCCTACAGAAAGGTCTTCCTAGGTTTGGAAAATTAAGGACAAAAGCTCACGTGCATCAAATGATATCAAAAAGGAGTTGTAATTCGTGTTTAAAAGACAAAAGTAAAAAAAAAAAAACCAAACAAAAAAAAGGTAGAACTGTATCCCTTCAGAGATACCTTATCCTTATCAAGTGTTCTGCTGTTAAAAAAGTCCTGTACTCCATGCCAGGAGTGTACAAACTCTGGACAGGAACCAGACAGTGAACATACCCTCGTACACTGTGGTTCTTACCTCGATAATGAAATTAAGTTTTAGACATTTTCTGCATGACTAATCTCTCTTGATTACATTTTGAAGTTTTTCAGTGAATGGTTAATTAATGATGCACAAGGCCTCCTCTTTGTGGTTCTGTTGTCTCCAGTATGAAAGGATTGCTGGACTTCGGTGCACAGCTTCCACTGTCTAGACTTGTCCCTATTAGATCATTTCTTGTCTTCCCTTGGAGGCGTGTGGTAGAAATACAGTGAACCTCAACACTGGACTCCACAACCTGTGGAGCCATCGCCAGATGAACTCCATTTCCTCCTCTTGAAAAGGGAGCTTTGAGGGGAATTGTCACTGTCCAAGAATAACAGCCTCCCCACAACCTTCCAGATCAAAAAGGGGAAGAAAAGTGGGTGTTCAGTGCTGAATGAAAGGACAGGGCCTGCATGGATTTCCTATCTGTCGGACTTTGTCCCTCTTGATTTAAGAAATATTCCTCATATTGCTAATCTTTGCCTGGAAATATGTACACAAATGCTTACCATCAAGTCAATGCACCCACTGCATGCTTAAACTCTCTAACACAGGTGTCTTGATCAGGACCTTACAGAGACCCACCCTGTCAATGGGGGAAGTATCTGTCCCTTAATGGAAGCACCTAATAATGCTTCCAGGAGATTCATATGATTTTTTCCTTCCCTACAGTTGTCTTCCACAAAAATATTTGTGGAAAGAGATGATCTGCCCACAGTTTTCAGGACACTTAACATCAGAACTGCAGAATGACCCTCAACCATAGCCGGCATTTGCTTCAAACCAATTTTCCATCAGCCTTGATGCAACTGTGCACACAAAAATATTCTCTTTGCAAATCTCTTTCACAAACTGAGGCTAATACCCGGAGTGTCTAGACCAGAGATGCACAACAAAGATTTTATAAAATCTAACTGAAAGGAAATCAGTATTACAAACATACCCATAGCAAGGGATCCATTATTGCTACAATATATAGAACAGTACTGTGCTATTCAGCAAGCACTTGTAAGGTATGTGTCAGGAGTGAGAAATTCTATTTTCAGCTCTCTAGGAATATACAGTGATAGAATATCACTGAAACTGGAAAATATTATAAGCATACCCAGATGTTCATAACCTTAAACAGAGTTATCCACCACAGTATATTCTCCTGTGCTTCGGTCCCAGTATGGTAAGGTTTACTTTAGACTTTTAATCTGATCATGCATAACACTAATTGTTTAAACTATAATTATAGATGTTAAATTGTTTTGCCTTCTATGAAAAATGTGCTTTGGAGAGACCGAAACAGAAATTAAATGCATGTAAAATAATAGAACTATTTCAAAGGCACTAACTGCAAAACAATTTAGAAAAGCATCTTTTGATGAAATAATTGTTTTAATTATACAGTATCCTTAGGTTTACCAAGTATAAACACTTCAGCTTTTAGCATTAGGATAATTTCATCTGTACTGTTTTCCCACACTTTATTTCAGAGCATAAATAAACTAGAAATACAAATCACTGCAAAAGGACATCCGAGCAAAACAGAAGGGAAAGTGGTGATCTCTCTACATATAACAAGGTTCTAACATAGTATATTGTGAATGCATATAGCTAAATGCAAAGAGGCAATTCATTAATTGCCTAGGAGAAACCTTAATATTGGGGCACTAGTAGGAAGACCAGACCTTAGGTTGTTCAGAACTGGCACCTGCCCTTGGAGGGCTCTGAGCGGAGCTCAGTGAGGTGCCTCCCGTTGTAGAAAGACTGCACGAAGGCAGGGCTTCTGGCAGGGGATTTTCTAAGTGGAAGTCTTCGCAAAGGACAAGGTTTCCATGACTTCCTGCCTTAAACGCACGGATTCATAGACGGTTCATTTCAAAACCAAAATGAGGTGCTTCTTGACTGCACACTGTGGCAGATCATAAATTCCCCATGGTACATGGTCCACCATCTCAAGAAAAAATAAACACAATAATTCTTCTCCATGTGACAGCAACTCTCCACTGGGTTGGTCTTATAATTTTCTTTGAGAGTGAGACACCTAGAAAAGGTGTTAAAAACCAAATACTGTAGTAGGGGAAAATTATTCGATAAAATGACTACTAAAGGAGATGTTAGCGAGACATTGCACATGTAGACAAGCTCTGGCAGAATTGCTAACATTTTTACAGCTATAAAACACTCAAACCTCTTCTCAGTTTAAAAATACACCTGTAAACAACTACTTTATATTATTGTGTGAAACAACTACAGTAAAAACTGCTTGTATTCTCACTGCCTGCAAAAGCTCAACAGACAGCAGTGAGGAGGTTCCTACTCCCGTAAAAATCACAGTATAACCCTTATGAAATTTCAGAACTATCGGTCCTTTGCAAGACAAAGAAAAATCCTTCTGCGCACTGACTGCTGAATAAGTTAGTGTAAATAGAGCAAAAACAGAGGAAATGCTTGGCAGGATTTTAAGTAGTCTCTTATCTCTACACTGCATTCTCGCTTGTACTGCACCTCAGAACACGCACAATACTCTCGTGTTGGTCTTGTTCTCACTTGTAATCCACCAAACCGGTTGAAGAATGCCAGAGAATAATGTATCTGTTTAAACTTTCCCACCTGGTAATTGCATTTCAATTTTTTCCTAGCTGAAAAATTTATCTCATTGAGCTTTTTTGTGAGGAATGCTATTTTAAATAGCGTTATCAATTAATACCTATTTTCAACTCATTGAATTCCCACACTGCCCTTAAAATTTGTTCCATTATGAGGAAAAAATAAAATCTTCTACAACATATTTATTATGAAAGCTAATGTTGAAGCCTTCAGAAAAGCCACATGCCATAGCTTCAGCCAGTATTAATGGATGCTTTCTACAGGCAATGGGTTAATCCCAAATTTGGCCAGCTGGTGTTCTGGTTCTCTTTCTGCCTAGCTAGCAAACGACTAAAGTCCTAATTGATGCTGCTTGCAGTATCTAGGCATTGGAACTATACATACACATATATTTACGGGTTTATTTCTGCAATTTTCAAAACAAACTTTAATAAGAAAAGATATCATTAGTGTCCGGTACCTGTTTTCTTTAAGGATTATCATCTCTGAGAATTCATGCTCCTCAGCTGCAAAAGTGTTATTTTTTAATTTTACTTTTGACTTTCTTTCCATTGTTTGTCAAATATTCATTTTCTGCGATATATTATGTAACTCTAGTCAAAACTATGCAACAAAAATGTTTGAAAAAAAATGTCATAAGGTTGACACAATCTCTTTGCATAGACAGAGGCATCTCATCATTATGGGGCACATTTTCATCACTAACAAAAGTTTATTGGCTGGATCTTTAAAACTGACAGTGTCTTTCAGGATCTATCAAATGTATCATAACATAAGGTATCAATATGAATAAAATATAAAGTGCACACTTCTTAGAGACATAATTTCCAAGTACGTAAACTTTTATTTTGCTTTTGAAAAAATGTCAAATCACTTGGAGCAGCACTTTTAAAAATATGATTTATGAAAAAGGCTTATTTTACAGGCTCTGAGAACTACATAGAAGTCCTTCAAACAGCAGGGCTACCACAACTTTTAACAGAGAAAGTAGTAAAACAGGTGACAGATGAGAGCAGGTAAGACAGAATCATGGTCCCTGCACTTGATCAAATGCATCTGCATTTCGTAAATAGCTCTAAGAATTAAGTATGTTACAGCTGACAAAACACTTTTGCAAGTTCTCAATTTGCATACAACACATCAGTTGTTTGTAGCATAACAGATGCTGCCACACTAAGGTGCCAGCAGTAATCTAGTGCACAGAAGAGTGCTCTGAGTGTACAGATACTCATGGCTGAAGTAAAGAGATTGGTATGAGAACAGTCCAGTTGTGCAAAAACATACTGATCTCTTAAGTAAAACCTCTTCTTAATGTAGTAATCATAGCTTGCGATATTATTATTTACATAGCACTCAATATATTACATAGTTCTTACGTTACCTTAAACGTTTGAGCTTCTCAAGGTGATTTCCTGTTAAAACTAGTACTCACTACTAAGCCTGGCCATCCTTTTACCTGTATAACATCCAGGTTAACTAATGCAAATATTCTATCCTAGCTCTATACAGGCTCTTGCATTCTTCCCATACTTGCTGGTCAAAGATATGTCTGCTAAAAGCATCACCATACTACATTTGATAGGCTGAAATAAAAGACAGTTCAGCTCAATTTCAAAGGTTGTTTTTAATCTCCTCCAAATTCAGCTCCTAGAGTGAGGTGACTAGACTAAGTTAACCATCTAGGCTCCCTCTGTAGACATCAGAGGAGCCGGGCCACCTCAAGAGTGAGATTTATAAGACAATCTTATTTCAAGCTTATGTAATAGAATAGGACAAGATGTCCTCTCCAAGTGCTTCATTCTTTTATGTTGACTATCAAGGAAACTTAGAGTAATTTAGATTAGAAACCTAACTTCTAGATGAATGTGAGACAGCTCCTGGTTATTTTGATATAGAATTCGTTAAGAACAGCTGTGGGAGCAGTCTTACACAGACAGCGTTGAAGATAATTCTTGCTTCAGGCAATTCACGAATTAAGCTAAACTAAAATCCCATTTCAGCTATAAAAATATTTTAAAAGATGCTTTTTGGGTTCATATTATACATCTTAATGGGAGAAGGGTGGCATGTGGAGGGATTTCATTTTGTTAAGAGATACTCAGTGCTCTTATGTTCCCTATGTACAGCATGGAAATTGAAAACAAACATAAAGCTTATCAAATATTTTTGCAAGCAATTGTCATTTTAAATACAGAAACCTTTATTAATACAGCAATGGGATACAGAAATACTAAAGTGAGAGATCTCAGAGTACAGGCTCTTTTAACTTAGTTAATGCCATCTAGCTATATGTAGTTATCTTGCATTTATTGATTTGCATATATGGATCATGGCTCTTTAAAATGTCATGCATTATTTTCCAAGGATCATTTTCAAAGAGCAATTGTGATTTGCCAAATACAACTGGCATATAAAATAATAAGTAATGTAACCGTATGATAAAATTGCTGTCAAATTGTTTACTGGCTGTCCAGTACAATCAAACATGGTCTTGTGATTATTTTCCTGTTCTGCTTGAGAAAAGAAATTTATTTGACTTCCAAATCCAGACTTTTGTTCCAGTAGCCTTTGAATTCTGGGAGTACAGAAGTATTTTGTAACCTCCTTGGCCAAACAAAGGATTTCATGTGCTCAAAAGTGAATTTCATCAAACTCTCCATGGCCAAGAAGCATCTGCTGGTACGATGAGGGAGAAATCTTTCAATGAGGATGAGAAAAAGGATCAATCTTCAGAAGGTGCTCCACACTTACAAAGTAGATCAAAGGCATGCAGCTTTAGCTCACTCCTACCTATACAGAACACTGCTGCAAAAAACATGTATTTGTTTAAAATTTTTGGTGATATTGCCACTATCTGTGTGCTTTCTACTGGTTTCCCAGATTCTGTGCCCTAAAACCCGAGATGTTTGGCTTTGCATCCAAAGCCCTTCCCCATCAAAGTGCCTCATTCTTAGGAGGAGTTCCCTACAGTCATCTGCAAAGCTGTCTTAATTATCTTATTTCAGATCCTGTCTTTGATATGTTGCTTATAGAAAACTCATAGCTGGCCTGCTGCTATGCTTTGAACACCGACTTTTTGGCTGACCAGTACTGTCATATTGCTTCCTTATGCTCCCCCGTCTGTCTAGCCCCATCTGTTGTCTCTTGTTTTGTACTTAGATTATAAGCTCTATGGCAGCAGAACTGCCTTTTTGTTCTGAGTTCATTTAGCACCTAAAACAATGCAGGCTTGACCCATGCTTAGGCCTTCCCAGCACCAGAACAATACAAACAAGCAAACATCCCCACAAATAACCCAGCTGGAGTGCTGGATAGACTCTGCCTTGCAGACATTGCAACATGGAGGAAGGCCAAGTGTAAGGTCCTGCACGTGAGTTAGGGCAATCCCAAGCACAAATACAGGCTAGGTGGAGACTGGATCGAGAGCAGCCCTGGGGAGAAGGACTTGGACATGCTGGTTGACGAGAAGCTCAACATAACC
>NW_009638239.1:337-2578 GCF_000690535.1 Cariama cristata | reverse complement strand
CCCGGCATGGACCCCCCCACCGCAGACCCCATCCCCTGAGCAGAGCCCGCAGGTTCGCAGCGCTGCGGCCCCTCGGCCGACGGACCCGGCGGAAAGTGAGCGATGGAGCCCATTATTCTCAATTAC
Source organism: Cariama cristata (assembly GCF_000690535.1). NCBI lineage: Eukaryota > Metazoa > Chordata > Aves > Cariamiformes > Cariamidae > Cariama > Cariama cristata. Next base: position 2,452 of record NW_009638239.1, on the reverse strand, counting down.
CTTGAAGTGATTTCAATACCGATTTGATGTGAAGCCACATGAGACAAATTAAAACAATTAATGGACAATCTGGGCCGGTCCTCGAAGGGAAGCGCTTATTGTTTGCGCCTGGGTTTTTCTGTTCCATCAAAGACGCCTCCTGCACATAGAACCTATTAACTCCTTTTGGATTAGAAAAAAGGAAGCTTAAGAGTAATAATTGCTCCTGCGCCGCGTTTCTTCAGGAGGAATGGCGATGTGATTTGGAGGACCCGATTCCCCACAAAGTTTCCCCGCTCTCCTCGGAAAGGAAATATGTGAACGCTTAAAGGTGCTTGGGCGGCTCCCGATGCGCAGCCCCCCCTTACGGGGGGCTAACAGAGCCCGAGCTCCTTAAAATCAAAGGGCTGGGAGGTTGTGCCGAGCCCGGCATCTGCGAGCAGCCTAATGTCACCCAGCGAGCGGCAATTGCGAGCCCTGTTTGGGTCCGCTGAACAGCATTTCTCTAGCAGTTGAAAATTCATTTCATTTCATTATCCGAACTGTTCAAGCACCCCACTTTGGATCCGAGAAATCTTTCCAAACCTGCAGGAAACTCATTTACCCCTGCTGAGGCTCCAGCTTCTCTTCTTATATTAAGGTAGCGTCGTCTTCCGTACAAATTCGGGCAGATATACAGGCAAGGTTGGTGCGGAGAAGAGAAGGACCATTTGCTGAACTCCAGAGTGGAAAGGAGCAGCGTTATGACTCTTCCCTGCTTTATTTAGGTCTGTTTCAAGGCTACTTTACTGATCTCTCATCTGTTACAAATCCAGTTGGCGGTACATTCATTAGAAAGGAGAGAGCTGCCTTTGAGGGGATGCGATGTAGAACAAAGAAAAGACCATCGACCCTCCGAGATTTTGCTAATGAAGAAACTTGCGGTATCATTAAGTTGAAAAGAGAAGGGGAAAAGAAAAAAAAAAAAAAAAAGCATAATCAAAGTGGGATGTTTTCAAATTAGGGACAAATTAACGCAGGGAAAGTGCCGAGCGCTGGAGGTCCCTGAGAGCAAGCACCTTCCCTTCTCCGGCGTAGCACTGTTTGCTGAGCCACACTGCAAAACTTGACCTACTTTCTTGATTACAATGATTTAAATACCTCGAAATGGTGTCGAAATCAATATGTTTACCCCAGAAATACACCAAGGAAAAGTAGCCTGAAATCACATAATCTGTGTTTGTTACATTGAGTTTCCATATGCACAGAGTAAGTGCAGAATATATAACGGACTTGTACAATTTTGTGGCAGATTTTCAGCCCACGTATATCCGTATAAATAAATACGGCATCGTGCTCTGGAGAGAGATGATCCGATCGCAACCGCATCCCTTGCGACACCCACAGAAGCCATCTCTGTGGCCCGAGGGACAGCACGCGTTTCTACAGGTCCCATAAGCAGCGACCATCAAATAAATTACCGCCGTTGCTCCGAAGCATCCATTCCTCCACACCTGGAAGAAGTTACTGAATCCAATTACTCCCGTCAACATCAGCCCAGTGTGTTCCAGAGAGGAATTCCCACCTGGCGATGTGTTTCCCGACTCGCGCGGAGCCACATGTTCCAGCCCTGGGTCACGCTTTAGGCTTCCCTTCGGTCTTCGGGACTGGGAGGGTTTGCTTGGAGTCGGATAACCTGGACCGACCCGGGAATGGATGCAGATACCCCAAGTCCTGCTTTTCCACCTGGTCCTTTTTCTGGAGGCAAGCGGGCGCTGATGGGCACACGGGGGAGCGGGGAGGAGAAAGCCAGGGGTGGAAAGAAGAGCAAAGGTGGCAAACGCTGCGGAGGTGGAAGCGGGATAGGAGACAATAAGAGGGTGGATTAATGAATCATAGGGTGAGAAAAGAAAAGCAGGCCACGGTTAGAAGAACTGTAGTTAAATGTCCTACGGCATGGTTTACACAGCCTTTCTTCTTCTCCTCTTCTTTCTCACGGCAACTTAAAAGCAACAACAAAAGCCAACATCTGAGATTGTCCACCTTTCCGCAGCCCTCGTTGGCACGGGATGAGTCGAGGAAGCCCTTCTGCAGGAGGAGCCGGGAGGGCAGAAGCGCCCGGCGGCCCCGCGGTGCAGAGCACGGAGCCGTCCCTTG
>NW_009638239.1:0-312 GCF_000690535.1 Cariama cristata | reverse complement strand
GGGGTGGTCTCTCTGGGAGCCGTTGGCCACAGGATGGGGTGCCGGGCCAGGGGGCCCGGTGTGGGCGCTCCTGCGTGTGATGCCACACACGGTGGCATGGCTCTGGCATGGCTCCCCATCTGCCCACGGCAGGGGTGGCTCTGCGTGGGGTCTGCCCCCACCCCTGCAGCCCAGGTCATCCTCACCATCCTTCCCAAGGGATGCCCGCGATGGATTCAGTAGGGCAGCGGCGTTTGGCGGGACAGCGGCAAGGACAAGGGGATTTTTCCTGTGCCTCTGTGCGGTGTCCTCGCTGCCAGCAGGCACAGCGGG
>NW_009638238.1:0-4336 GCF_000690535.1 Cariama cristata | reverse complement strand
AAGGGGAGGGCGGGGCCGCAGTTCGGGCGGGTTCTGGTTGTGTGGGACGTGTGTGCGAAGGCTTAAATAATTCCGAATACCCTTTCCAATGGGTTTGGGTATCATCCCAAAGTTACTGTTTTTCCCTAAAGCTTGCCGTGGTGCTAGCTGAAGATGAGAACGTGCTTTTATGCCCCTGGGAGGTGAGGGAGGTGTTCTGGTGATGGTAGCAGGATAATGTGAGGCAGTGACCCAAGACAAAAAGTAGCTGTGACGGCTCCTTGTGGAAATAATGTTCCTTAAATGTAAGGTGATCAGACTGCAGCGAGTCTTAAAGAAAAGGTGTGCCATCTGCAGCCCCACACAAGCCCTCCTGGGGCAGGTGCCATGACAGGACAGGCTCAGAGCACACAGACTGACAAGGGCACGCTCGGGCCTTGCTCCATCTGTGGGATATAACCACATGTTTAAAGCCACCTCTTGTTACAACGGGTCACATCACACTGATAAAATTAAGCTTGTGCTCAAGCATTTCACTGAATCAGCATTTAGGACTAAAAGGAAGAGTCCTCTTTGTCCCGTTTGAGGGAGGAAATAATGTCCATCTTTCTGTCAAGACAAGCTAAGAAGAGGGCTGCCATGAGCAGCAGCAGCACACTGTTGTGCTTGGGCAAAAATTTCCCAAGCTATCGTGATTCTGCTACGCTTTTCTGTCAGTAGTGTCCTTCAGCGTCCTCAGGGCCTCACTGCTCCTCTCTTGTGTAAATACACAGAAAGATTGCAGTTCAAAGCTTTGAAGCTAGAAAATGGTTACACAGTGTTCAAAATTGGGTCATTACCTTTGAATTTGCAAATATGCCTATACAAAGAATAGAGGCCATTTCTGGGGGCAGCAATATTAGTTAACTTTAGGAGGTTAAGCCTGGGAAGTTACAGAGTCAGTACAACAGTAAAAAGATCTGCCATAGCTGGGAGATATTAAATCCAGACATCAAGCAGGCTCCATCCCGTGGAAGAGGGACAATCCGCACACAGCACTGAAGGGAAACGGATTTTATAACGTGATTGCTGAGCCATAGATAAGGGTGGTGTATCTGATTTTCTCCAACTAGGAAACATAAGCAACAGATGTGTGAGAAGATGTTTCCTGCTTCTGTTGGTTTCTGTGTGCATGAGGTAGGGTGGGTTTCAGGGGCCTGCATAACCCCTTTGCAGAGTATCCTTCCTGAGCCCTAAAATATTGTATGAACCTACCCGAACATTAGCTCAGCAGAGGAAAAATAGTCCATCTCTTCAGACCAACATGAACATAAAAAGTATATTCAGCACCAGCAGTTTATGAAGGAAAACAGCCAGCCACAAGCTCAAAGGACTCTCAGAATCTCATTCTGTGCTGACAATCACCAGCACCAAAAAAGTATCAATTAGCTCAAACCAAGGCACAAACAATTCATAACCAAATGATTAACCTTTTGATTAATATTTTAAGTGCTCTTATAAAATAAAGCTCAAAGTCCATGAACCATAAAATTCCAAATATGGTCCTTAACCCAGCACTTTCGCCACGATTTTGTATTATTCTAGGATGTTCTGTCAGATAACGCCAGAATGCAGACACAACATGGAAACGGGTGGAAAAGTCACACTGAGGACCCATTTTATTCAGAGATCTTTGCATGGCACACTCTTTTCCAAGCTTTCCCTCTCCTTCCACATCTCTTCCTGCACAGCTCTACAACACCAGGAAAGTCGCTCTCGGGCAAGAGCCCACACAGGGAGCAGCCGAGGGCGAGGGGAACGCACAGAGCCTCTGGCAGTGCCTACCACTGGCCAACACGGCCCGAAAAAGGAGAGCTGGGGCACACGGCAGAGCAGGGTTTCTCTAAAGGAAACAAAGGCTTTGCCAAGAGTTTGTGCTTGTTCCTTCACGGGGTAGAAGGCCCTCTACAAAATGAGCTGTCTGCAGATCAGAATTAAAGCAATTATTATTTTCTGCATTTCAGAGCATTCACCTCAAGTTGGTCAAGCCCTTTGCAAAGCCAGGGCTGTCCACCCTCTTCCCTGCAACAGAGTACTCCTGAGTTGCACATGTGTCTCAGACTCAGTTCACCCACCTGTTCAATACCTGAGCTTCAAAAACTTTTAGCTGAAGAGACCTCCTTGAGAACGTGGAGAGACCCGGGCAGCCATGATACCTGTCTCCAAGCACCAAGACCTACAAACCCTCAATGTTGTAAGCCAATTAAACTGACACATCAAAAGAGGCTTTGATCCATTTTATTAACCAGATAAGGCGTAGGCCCCCTAGCCCAATACACAAATTTGTGTTTGGTATTATACTCCTGACAGATTTTGTAAACATAGAAGATGTTTATTTTATGCTACATGGGGAAGAACCAACTTCAAAGGGTAATTAGAAGGAATATTTTCAACTCTCTTGAGACCTCAAGTCATAAACAAATAAAACTCCAATCAGAATGACAAAGGAGCACAGAAGCACCCTTCAGCCTTGTGTTCCCATGGACCTCCATGTCCCAAGGGTATCCTCTCAGTTCCTCTGAGCTCCATGTCTGTGACCTCACCAAGTCACAAAGTGGAAGGGAAACTGATAAATATTTTTATTATCAGTGGAAGGCAGAGATACCATTACACATAAAAAGTACTGTGCATTTAATAAAATGCTAGGTGTATTCCAGTTATAAAGTGAGGGAGCAGATGGGTCCTAAAAACCCAAAACACTTCCTCGCAGGGACAGTGAGCTGAAAACACCACCCACAGAAGAGAGTGAGATGCTGTATCATCCCAAAACTCCCTGCCACAGAGGGGTGAGGGAAAGTACTTTCAACAACTGGGTGAACAACAGGAATTAAAGCCAGCAGTAGCAGAACCTTCAAAATATTTTCCTGTGGCACAGTGCAATTCTTCAGAAATTAATCCCTCCTCTGTACACTGCCATCAGCACACAAACATTCGGCTGTGACGACCCTGGGGACAAATAACACTTTGTAGGAGCAGCCACTGGGGGTGGCAATGGTAGAGCACAAGATCTGACATGAGCCTTAAATAAACAATTACATAAATGCATAAATTTCCCTTCCAATAATCAGCTCTCTTTCCAGAAAAGGCTTTCAGGGAGCCTGAAAAGAGAAGAATTTGACTCCGAGGTCTTCTTAGCCAAACTGGGACCCTTCTGCTGCCACAGAGAAACAGAAAGAAGGATTTTTCTGCCTTGCAAAGTATGAGGAAATCTGGATGAACCCAATAAACTCTCTGGTCCTCAATGAACCCAAATGTGTTCTGGAATTGAACTTTTTGCTGCTACAAGACAGCTTTGTCTAGGCCCATGTATGGGCATCGCCAGACTGCAATGGCTTAGCTATAGGCACTGGGAGAGCCTTGAGACAGGCTTGAGACAAAGACCGTGAACTATTTTAGTAAAATCAGTACAGCTGAGTGCCCCACTCTTCAGCTTTGTGTGCATGGGATGCAAAGGCAAAAGTGAATCATACAGGTGAAGGTGCAGAGCTACACAGATTTGATCATAAGAGGAAACAAGTAGATAGATGGAACTGGTCATCCTGGGTTGTCTTCATCATTGCTTTGTTCCAACCGGCTGCTCAGGGGATCACAGGAACGTCATGACTGTTCTGTTCTTGCCGATCTGCCAGGGCTCCAGCGGGTAAAAGCGGATGACAATCCTTTTTGGGTATAAAAGCAAAAATGCAGTGGACAGGAAACATTGCTTTACGATTAAATATTATCCCTGCCCAGCTTGCATCAAGGTAGAAAATCTGCACCAAGCTCTCGCTGTCTCCCACTTCACAGTGTTAATTTAAGAGAAGCAAAAATAAGCTGTGCACAGGCAGGGTACAAACAGGTGCCAGACTTCATACACACCACCTGAAAAGCAGACTGAATTTCAACATTGTTTATAGGAGATACTTGTCCATTTCAGGGTGACCATAATCTTGTTGGGCATTCACCCTCACAGCACCCAGGAGGCAGGGAAATGCTATTACTCTCCTTGGAGAGACAGGGAAGAGGGGCGGAGAGGGACACGGCTCACCTTCAGGAACAGCCTTGTTCCAGCATTTGGCACGGCCACCCCACAGGGTTTTGCACCAGTTACACCAATGGGAACTACTCATCTTCAGAGAACAGCATTTCCCAGACTGTTCAACGAGTGCAAAGCAGTCTATGGTTTTATCTGGGCCCAAACCGCATGTCTGGGATTCGGCATCCAAGAGCACTTCATGTTTGCAATCCAGTCCTGGATCTATATTACACCTTAATCTCATGGAGGACATGGGAACCTACATCATCACCATTACTTTGAACATCTTCCCGCACTTTTGTT
>NW_009638237.1:0-4783 GCF_000690535.1 Cariama cristata | reverse complement strand
CTGACCACGTCTCCAGCTGCTTAATTGCATTAGGGAGAGATTTAAAAAAATCAGTACTGCTTCCTCGGGAAAGCGGGGCCTGTGGTTGCTATGGGGGCTTTGAAACGGTAAATAAATAGATGAGTTGTGTTACTGGGCGTCAGAAAAGCAGTCTGTGAGTAATCCGCTGTATTCGTGAGTATTTGGTGAATGCCATCGAATAGTTTTGAGGTTGCTTGCTGTGAAACGATGATACCTAGTATTTTTTAAGAATTTGTTTGGATCTATGGAAAGTGCAAAACCAACTTCTCGGTCTGAGCTGTGCCAGATGACTCCCATAGGCAGGTTACTTCTTGCATGAACTGGGGTAAAATCATGGAGAGATGGGGGGAGGTGGCAGAGTAAGAAATATGTTTTATTCCGTATCGGGGAATGTAGTAGCAATGCAACCAAAGTGCGTGTGTGTGTGTGCGTGTTCATAGAGCTCCCTTTGGCCAAGCAGGGAAGTTTGGGAGAAAAAAAAAGTGGGATTTTTTTCAAGCATCGGTTTAGAAGAGTGCTGAAGTCACATGTCACTTAAAATTGAGTGCTTGAGTCCTTTGCTTAATTGTGGTCTTAGGGGAGCTGGGTTAATGTAGATGGTAAAAGGAAGCTTTATGCAATTTTGAAAGGGAGATTTTTGCTTGAAGAGGTTCAGTCTTTCCTGGTTTCAGCCAGTATGCTTGATTCTCCCTAGAGTTGTCCTCCACTTTGGGAATAGAAGGAGAGGGAGCTTCTTCCTCTGCAAGTCTGCGAGGAGCTCGTTGGACCTTCTTACATCTATTTTCATGTCATTACATGCCTCACATGCTTGCCTCTAGGAGCTGACTCTTGCCTGCTGTGCTCCCAGTCTCTTTTTCTCTGTGCATATGTGATGCGTGGTGTGAAGTTTGGTCATGTCTTCTGTCTTAGGATTTTTCAAATCCCTAACCCTCCCTGGTTTGGCTATCTCCTTGGTGGCCTGCCTGTCTCTTGGAGCTGATGGGAGTCTGGACTTTGCTTTCCCAAGAAGGCCTGCTTTTATTAAAGGGTGGGGTTTTGTTGTTCTTTGATAGTGGGAATGTTTTCTAATAGGGTCTGAAAAATCTCAAGTTGTGTGCAGCTGAGCAGCCATCCGTGTACAAGGAGGTGTGTGACATGACGTAGTTTTGCTTTATTTATTTACATATTTTTCCTCTCTGCTTGTGGGATAGCCTGCATCCTCCACATGCGTATCTTGGGGGCGTTGGCCTGTCTAGAGGCTTAGATCTATGAAAGCAAGTGAGAAGGCATTACGTTTCTCTTCTCAGAATAATCATACTCACAGATCTATATTTGGAACTGGTTCTTTTAATACCAGCAGTAAGATAAACCGGTGGCTCACCCGTACCTTAATCTCTAGCGTTGTCTGAATCCTGAAGGATAACTGCAAGCTGCATTCCACATGGTTTCGTTTTGACTAATGATGTGGTATGTCCTGTTGTTTGTAGTTGAAAACGCATTTCTTGACCTGAATAACAGCACAGAAAGTTAGAAAGGAGCCAGCGTGGAAAAAGTAGAACAGTGTATGCGAAGATGCGGGGGCGAGTTAAGAACTGAAAGACTACAACGTTGACTTATTTTTTTTAAAGAAAAGTTTGTCCGCCTGTGAGTTTGTAGACTTGAGGCTTTTCAGTTTCATGATGGGAGCTCCACCCTCTCTTAACTCGAACCATTAGCAATGCAAGATCCATTATAGAAAAGTGATGCAAGAGCAAAGGCTCTTTCTTAACTATTAGAGGTTAAATAATTATTTACTATTCAGACTATGTAGTTAGCATATTATCATATTCTCCTGCCTCTCCAGCCCTTTCATCTAGTTACCCTGTTGTTGCAATGGCTGGCTGGCTGATAGGTTTTGGTTTTGTTGCTTCCCCCCTCCCCTTGCTTGTATTAGAAAGGGTAGCAGCTGAAATGAAATCTTAAATAAAATGGAAACAAGAAGGCAGTACATTCAATCTGAGCATTGAGTTGGATATATTTGTTAGAAAGTAGTGTGTATCTCCAATGAAGTATTCTCTCATTTGTTTAGTAAGTGCCAAAGCTGAAGCTCCGGAGAGTCTTGGGTTATATTTAGCCTAATCACAAAGCAACACCTTTGTAAGGTTGGTAATGCCCGATAAAACCTTGAGCGCATCTCTTAGGAGCTGCCTGCAGGCTGGCTGAGGGCAGGTCACTGACTCGGCTGCTGCCCTGCCTAGGTGGCTTTTGTCAAGTTACAGGATTGCTTCGTGCCTCAGTTTCCCCATGTGGCAGTGATCCTGCCCTCCCCTTGTAAGTACTTGGGGTCTGTTGCTGCGGGGTGTTGCATGTGAGCTAGTGAGGTCCGGTCGCGACAGCGGCATCTTGGAGATGTTGGCATAGCATTTGCACAACGCTTCATGTGGTTTGACCTGCCCTTGTTTCTCCTCTTTGTCTTTTCCTCTGCGCTTTAAATTTAGACTCAGTCTCAAAGGGCTTTTTTCTTTTCCTGTTTTCTCTCATTGCCTTTTTTGTTGTTGTTGTCCTGTAGAGTAACTTTCCTCTATTTCTTTTTTTCTGTCCCTCCGTGTTTTTTTCCCCGTATATCCTGCGTGTTCTTTCTGCCGGTCGTTTCTTTTGTTCACCCGTGCCTTCCTCTTGCCGTTCCCGTCTGTCTTCGGAGCGGCGTTTTCTCTCCCGTCCATCCGCTGGGATTTCCTTTTCACCGGACTGATCCCCCTGGGTACGTCCCCGCTCACTCCCGCTCTCCTTGCGCTTCTGTTCCAGCAGGGAAGGGGACTCGAGGGCAGACCCACCGAAGTCATGGCCCCCTCCCCACTCGCCTCCTGCGTCCCTCTGCGCCTGGAGGAGGCAGGGGATTTGGGGCAAAGACTGCGTGGGGGCATCCAGGAGCCCCGGTATTCCCCGCTCCCCTTTCTCCGTGCCCGGTTTCTGCAGCGGGGCCGGGAGGGCCCTGCCGCAGGAGCCCCGGGACCGGGTGCTGCTGCCTCCGAAGCCTTTGTGCCGGAGTTTTTGCAGGGAGGAGCGGCTGCGGGGGCGGCAGACAGCAGAGTGGGAACAGTTGCAGAGATGGGCAGGGAAATGAGATGGTTGACTCGAGGCAAGGTGAACGATTTCAGAACAGGAAAGGGGGGGGAGCCCTTTCACGTCTGCAGTCCGTTTCCACTTCAGCGTCCTTAGTGTAATTACCACTGCGCTAGCTAGTCCTGCAGGCAGGCAGAGAGGATCTGCGTGCTAAGCTGTATGTTTAAGATACAATCGTGCTCCTGTACTTTGAGCTTCTGTGGTAAATATTCTTGCTCAAGCACCGTGAGGGAGGGGAAGAATGTATGGTGTAGTTCCCTTTTTCTAGCTGCTTTTCCACCAACGGCACAAAGGAAAAATGAGAAAACACAAAATCTTCCTTTCTTGTATAATTAGCAATTGTTATTCTGTTTTAATGTTGTTTTGATGGAAGAATTACGTCAGTGTTTATACAAGTCCTGGGGGGTTGATGTGCTGAGCTTTTTTTAATTGGTTCATTTTATTTTCTTTTTCTTTTTTTTCCAATAGACATTTAAGCCCTTGGTTGGAAAAAGTGTGTACAATTCAATTACTGCAGTAGAATTCCTTGTGGACAAACAGCTGGATTTTATAACTGAAGATAGTGCCTTTCAGCCCTATCAGGTAAGAAATTTGTTAGTGTGTAAGTACTGTCCATTTAGTTTAGTTAAAATTCATGTTTTTATTATTTTTAAGTGCATTTTACAGTCAAGTTCTGTGTTATAGGAACAATTTCCTATTGATTATTGGCAGAGATTGTTGCTTGTTTTTGTGAAAGATTATATCGGCTACCGTGTCTGATTCTAGTGAATCTGATTGTGTCAAGAAGTACTATGCAACTAATATTATTGAACCAACCAATTAAGTTAAATACCTGACCCCTTTAAAGGTTAATCAGTAACATTAATTGTAGAGCAGATAAAAGATAGTATCCATCCTTCTGAAGCTAGTCTTTCATTTCTAGGTCTTTGCACTACTGTAGTGATCTCCAACTTACTGTTTTTTTTGAGAATGAGTAGCAGAAAATGTTAATTTTTTAAAAAGAAAAAACACTTTCTCTGCTGTTGTTTCTAAGCCTGCAAAATTTCCAGTATCCTTGATTTTAATGTTCTCTTCATTAATTAGAAATGCATTAATATATTAATGTGTGTGTATTTAAAGCACAAGAGAAACAATGATCCTTGTCCCCCCTCCCTCCCCCTTCAGAAGAAGGTCTAAAAATCTCTTCTATGACAAATAGAAAAACATTTGATACTTTAACTTGTGCTGGGCTGATTTTAATTAGAATAGCCATAAATGCTTTCTTACAGCTGGGATGGTACACTGCAGTGATACAGAAATAGTACTTTGAGACTTGGAATAACAGATGGCCCTGAATAAATGCTATGTAATTTTGTCCTGACACCCCTTCTTCCCTCCTGCTTCACCAAGGCTTTTTTTTTCCCAATACCAAATATAGAGCTAGAAAAAGAGAAGCAACCGAGAGAGAATCCTGGGGAAAGGAGAGCGAGGTTCAGTTTATGGAAGGGCTGGTGCTTTTGTGTGTCTATGGTGGGGAAGCCAAACGAGTTCAATGCTTCTCATCAGGGTGAGGTTACATGTTAGGACTTGAGCTGCTCGAACAGCTTGGCTATGCCGCGAAGGACAGTTCCCACTATCAGACCCCACACTAGCACCTTCAGCCTTCTAAACCAGCACAACCTTGATTTTCAAAAACGGGGGG
>NW_009638236.1:0-1305 GCF_000690535.1 Cariama cristata | reverse complement strand
ACCAGTAACAGGGCTGAGCTGACACATGTCATCCAAATCCCAGACTTAATCAAAAGAGCAAGCCAAACCAGTAACAGGGCTGAGCTGACACATGTAATCCAAATCCCAGACTGAATCAAAAGAGCAAGCCGGCAAGGGCTTCTGAGACCAACATCACCAGGTTCCTTAAAACCGCCCATGTACCCGGCTTCTCCCTCTGTAGCAGGGCAGGATGGTCCCCCAGAGAACTACTGTCACATCTGGGCTGGGACTCACCCCCAATACAGCTCTCAGGAGCATGGCTGCGAGCCAGCAGAGGCGAATCAGAAATGAAAACTTTCATAAGAAGCTCTCAGGAGCATGGCTGCGAGCCAGCAGAGGCAAATCAAAAATGAAAACTTTCATAAGAAGCTGCTGGGTTAAGCAAGGTTATAAGGAAAGAAAACCAAGGACCTTTCCACAAACTAGGGGAAAATCATCATTCTTATGACAAAGCCTCCACCCTGTGCCTCGGGTGCCAAACACCGACCCAGCGAAGCCTTCCAGAGCCTTTCCATTCAGTTTGCCCAGGCCCTGCAGGCAGCTCCCATGCATCCTCACACTGTGCAGCAAAATAAAGGAAGCATAGGTATAAACTGAGTAAAAACCACCCAGACAAATAAGTACTACAGAGATGTCTCTGCGATAGTGCTAGTGGTACAAGATAATTAGATAATTGGCAAGATTAGCCCAGAGTTGACACTCTACTTAAACAGGCAAATGAGTCCAGATGGCTTTGAGTAGCTGATTATCCAGCATCATTGCATAGAACGAGCATGACATGAGGAGCACAATGAACGCAGCTCCCTCTCTGCAGTCACTAGGAGCTGGAGAGGCTCAGCTTTCGGTGGCCGTTTATTTCCTTGTCATAGCAAAACACGGCACGGTGCAGCTCTTCAGACAGTCCCTGTGCCCCAGACCACACAGCTTTATTCTCCTCCAATATGGCAGATCCAAGACTCCTCGTAGCAGGCTGCGCAGAACTTGGCGTGGGTCACCTACAAGGGAACAGCAGCAGGTGAGCAATGAGCAAAGATTTGCCTTTGCTTTGAGTTCCAAGCCAGCACCGCTGCACAACCGTAGAGTGCTGTTCGTTATCGTTTGTGGCCGTTAGAAGATGGGAAGTTGGTTAGCGCTATCCCTACCGTCCTGCAGGAAGGGAAAAGCAGAGATGTCTCCAACTCCAGGGAATTCTTCCAACATTGTCTGCCCTCTGCAGCATCCCGCACCTCGCAGTGCCTTCAGGCGTAGTAAGATGCCAAGTGCTGTATGTCAGTGGATTTGACT
>NW_009638235.1:18659-32457 GCF_000690535.1 Cariama cristata | reverse complement strand
GCCCAGCTCCGCCGCGGAAAGGCGTCGAGGCGCGCCGCCGGCTTCGGGCCCGCTTCTGTCCAGAGTGCTTCATCGACCGACGGTGGTTGGGTTTGGTACAACACAGAAATATTTGCAACAGAAATATAAATTAGGTAAGGCCTTTCGTGGGTGTCAGTTCCTGCTGTTGCAAGCAGGTGACTTCAGTGAAAAACAAGGCAGGCTCCTCCTGGGCTGCATCAGCCACTGCTCCAGGAAACCTAGCTTTAAACCGGCTTGAGGTCTGTGTTCCAGTAGTGGTCACTAGATTCCTCTCTTGACCAAATTCCCCAAATGCCACTTTGTTTCTCTTTCTCTCTGGGAAAACAATCATATAAAGCAGTTTTTGACATCTTTATCCCTCCACACTGAAGATACAGCGGTGGAATCCGGTGAGGAAACCGTCTAGAAATCTCATCTTCTGAGATACCCATCTGAAATTTTGTGCTGGAGAGTAACAAATCCTTACAAACAGCTTTGCTTTAAAATTACTATGATATTTTGCTTGCTGTGGTGGTGTTTTGGTTTGGGGTTTTTTTCAGATAGCGAGGGTAGTTGGGTCAGCTGATTCTGCAGTCTGTTACACAAGTTTGGTTTCTATATAATCAATCAGCATCTTAGTCTTACTGACCAAAAATCCAGACAAATTATCTGATTCACTCAGATGAAAAAAAAAAAAAAAAAAAAGGAAAAATATTTCTAAAATCTGAGATGCTCATTCTCTTTTAGTCCAAGTAATGTAAAAACATTTAAGGAAGTGTGGGTCTTTGATGGTGGCAGACCTAGTCATGTGAGTGAAGTTACACAAATGCTGCGTCTCCATGATCTAGAGTCTTGTTCTGCTTTAGTCTGCTCCGTTGGCCTTCCATATCATTCAGTAGTCTTCACTACTACTTCCTATCATCTCTTTGTTTCAGAAAGCTCAAATCCATCATTTTGAAGTGAAAATGTTCCAAAACACAACAAAAATGTATCCCTCCTTAGGATAAAATATCTATTCGCACTTTTAGTTTCCATCCTGTTGTAAATTAACTGAAAGTGCTTAGCTGCTGGTACTTTTATATTCTTCTTTACTTTAAAACTTTAGTTGATGAATGTGCAAGTAGGGCCTGAGCTACAAATACCATGCAACAGCTTTTGATGTATTTATTTTGATGGAAGCCTTATTGGGATGAGCACTCAAGGCATATCAGAAGGATTTCACAAATATGCAATGCCAAATTTATAAAATGTCTATAAAATATCTAAATATTCCATGCTGGTGGTGGATTTCTTGGTCCTTTAGGTTTTGAAAATCGATTTGCAAAGCCTAGGAAGAAATTATTATTTTTTAATGCAACAAATTCTGTATGTTATAGATGTTAATTATGTAATTCCTTAAGATAATACCGTATTTGAAAATACTTGTATTTTCAGTTCATTCCCGAACTTTAAGATATGGTAGATTTAAAGCAACATCCTGTAGTTATAAGTCAACTGGTGCAAAAACAGTCTATCAACAGTCTATCAATCAGTCTGTCAACAAATACTGTCGTTATAGCATGAATATTGAGATAACTAGATTTTATGCCTAATCTAATAAATGACTACTCTCTAGTAGAAGAGTTTAAAATGGAAAACACGGTATTTCTCCTCAGCTGTATTACACAACCTAAGGCAGCAGCCTAGTGGCAGCGCTACAGCTTTCTATTTGTCTTATGCTGTCTCTGTTGCCACATAAAGGCTTTCAGATACAGGAAAGCCAAATACATGCTTCAGACACTTCACACACCGAGAAACATTTGTCAGAATAGGTTTCAGGGTTTGTGTTTTCCATCCTCACCTGTTTGTTAAACAGTTTCTGAATAAAGTTGTAAATGTTTAATAAATAGCAAGCCTTCTTTGTAATGTTTGTAATTTGTTAACATTCCGCCTGCTACCTGTATTTAGACTTTCAAAACCCAGGTACTTCCTACACCAAAACACAAAGAGAAAAACATACCAAAGTTAAGGAAAGACCTCGAATGGTTTGACGGGGCAGATTCTGATGGTTTTGTCAATGAAGATGGACTACAGATGCCTAGAAATAAAAAGTTAGACTGAAGCATTTAGTCACTATGGTAATTCCCTGAAGAGCTGCACTTGGACACACCTACGGCAAAACACCTACTGCCGCATGCACGGACGCTATTTCAGCACAGGACAAAGCTAAGTACTTTCCACACTAGCAGAGCTTGAATGCCACACAGTTTTAATGACATTATTTGCTCATAGCAGGGAGCGAGTGTACTACTGCAGCGCAATCCACTGGGAAAACGTTTGCTCCCAAGTGCTTTAGACAGTTTTTAGCAGCCCTGTTTTGAATACAAGCATTTTAATTTTAGATCAAAGGGAACTTAATGAGAAACTCCTTATTTATGCTCCAAATAGACTCAGCAGAATCCAGGATGGGGCTCACATTCCCAGGAGCACCCCTATACCCCATTTTTAAAGTATTTGTCCCACAACACTGGTTTGAATGACCTGAAGAATTTGGTAATTTGGGTACACTGGAGGTGTCCCCAAGGTACCAAAAGGGTACTACACGGGCACCACGGCATCTTTATGATACTCCTAACACAACTATTGCCATCCAGATGCGATGGTACTCGACTGGCCAGCGCAGCTTTGTACGGCCTACTCCAAAGTTGGCAGGCGGGCAGGGCGTTTCACATTTGACAAGTTCAGGTTCTTGAAAATTAAATCCCACATATTTCTTCATATACTTGCTTAAAGCCATCAGGAAGGTGCACATTAGCCTGAAAGACTTACTCTTTCTCACATTTTTCAATATTTTCAAGCTCTGTAGAAAAAAAAAGGAAAAAAAAAGAAAAAGAAGGCTTGTTGGAAACAAATGTAGCAAGCAGTGGATCAGCTACTATGATAAAGGGAGTTCACTGATGAATGTAAAGGTATCACATCTCGTAAGTATTGTGCCTAGCAGCTGAGACTGAAACGCAGACTTCTGCAATTCACTTTGTCTCGGGCTTTTTTCTAGCCCACCCAAATGCCTCTAGTTTGTATTATTCTTGCTGTTTTCCTCAAATGCTTTCCTGCCCAACCATAACATCCCGAAGTACAACTGCTCATGAGGATAATTAACGAGGGCCACAACAAGAGGAGGCTGGTGACGAGCAGAGTCTGTCCTACACAGGAATTCAGACTCCACTTGAGGAACTTTTTCCAAGAGGAAGCTGGCACTTCAGGTGGACAGAGTGCCGAGGCATAACCCTTCACACGGGTATGGCTCTGTTACTTTGCTCCTAGTGCAGACAGTGGGTTTGTGTGCGGTTCTACAACAGAATACTTTTATTAGTCTTGTTTCCTTGCCCTAAATATGAGTGGCAGGCAATTTTCACAAGGTTAGTAGTGAGAAAGTAGCAATAGCTGTAGCGGGAACAATTTCTTCTCACTGTCTTCATTTTGAATAGTTTTTGTTTTGTCTTGTTTCTTTTACCTTGCTTCTCCTGAAGCATTTCGTAGGCTCTTTTGACGATGTTTCAGAAGCATTGTTCTCAAAGCCTGCAGGACTCGTCGTAGAATTTCGTGCAGCAGGCTGCAGACCTGGGAACATACATCAGAACATTTTCAGTGGTCATTCATGAATCCTCCTACTTATTTCTAAGTGCTTTGTTGTTGCTTTTTATTTCCTCTAATGCAGCAGTTCTAGAAATTTCTAGCAGGTCCTCTAGTTGCATTTACTTTCTTTATGTCTGCTGAACTCTCCTGCACTTAAGTACTGCGGCACTCATGTCAGTAATGGTTTGAACAAATGGACCATGATCTCCTCAGCTCTCTACAGGTTAAGTATGAAATCTCAGTTACGTGCCAAGAAAAAAACTCATCACTTACTTGCTGCATCAGCAAGAACAAATGACTCCGGGGTTCTTTCAGGAAGCGGAGGAGGAGAGTTCGAGCGATCCCGGGTTGTCTCTAACAAAACAAAGATAAAAGAGTTTGTTACCTAGCTTTAATCAGAGAGAGAGAGAGGTCCACAGCACTCTAACCAGCTTGTCTCAAAGGAAACACATAACGTGCAGCAAAAGATGTGACAACCCTCAGCCTGAGGAGGCTGCAAGGAACATCATCATGTAGAGGGTAAGGCAGGAGCTGATTAGGAAATATAAAACTACCAGTTCATTTGGTTGCAGAACTGTCTAGTTCTGTTTAGAACTATTTAGTTGCAGAACTAAATTTAGTGTTAGCAACACAAAATTTCCGTTGCACTGAGCACAGATCCTAAAGACATTCACTAAATATGGTAAAGCCGCGTCAGTAAAAAGCAGACCTTATTTCCAAAGATAGTTTATTCAAGCATTAAACTTATACCTGCTTGTGGGCTCCGAAGCTTCACGCTCTGGAAACAAAAAACAAGGAAGGTATTTGAAATTTCCACAATCAAATGCACACAAGCAAGCCAGAGAGGACAAGGAAATGATGTTATGTGAAAACAACATCCCACACACACCTCTGTGCTCATGTAATGGAAGATAGACTTACACCTTATTGTTTCACTTTACAAAGGTATAATTCAACTATGGGATGATCAAGAGATGCCTAAATTTTGTTCAGCTCCTGCCTGTTCCACAGGGCGGTGTGAACCTCAGCAGACCACTAACCTCTTGTCTTCATTATCCCTTCTCTAAAAGAGGGACAATATATTTACTACCTTGTATGGGATTTAGGACCCCAAAAAATAAAGTTTGGAGTAAAGTAGATGTTGATAAGGAGGAGCCTGACTGAGACCACATCTTCCTTCTAGTCCTGAGCCCTGAAATAATTTATGGAAAGTACACAGTGCCAAAACTAGGGTCTTTCTCACAGAAGGAAACATGATAAGGAAATTGTCATAATGATGGTGCTGGAGAAGAGATGAAAAGCCACTTACCTTACATGGTCTCAGGCTCACTGACTCATTAAAGACCTCTGAGTGAGACTCACCACTCCACTCCAAAGAAGTTCTGGTATTTGTATCTCTGGCTGGAAGCTGGAAATCAGAAGCGGCCAGAGGAAATTGTCCTAGAAACAATTGAACACAAGAGAGGTCATTTCTCATCTGAGGCAGCCAGTACAAAGGCACTGCCGGACGCTACGGTACCGCACAAACATAGGAAGAGTCCTCAGAGCACTTCTCAGCCCCCTGCTTTGTTAAATGCACTTACCAGATTCACTGGCCACAATAAAGGACTCGGGGGTTCGCTCGGGCAGGGGTGGAGGATCATCATCACCGGGCTGTGGCAGGGTGGCTAATTGGAGAGACAGAGACAGATCACCTGCATGGCGTGACACAGCAGGAGAAATACAGACCTTTGTAGAGACTCTGAAACCTGACTGTTCTTGCCCAACCACGCACCAGAGAGGATGGTTAAACACCCCTAAACGTAATTAAAAATCAAAATGGTCCTCAGCACCAATTCACCTGCCGCTAGCCACGTGGCCCCAAGGGCAGACTTCCAGCAGTGTCGGCAGCAGAATCCCCATTGCACAGGGGAAGACGATGAGCATAACCCCAGCACGCAGCCAAGCTCCACAGCTGGCGGTACCATTGCTGCTTGGCTTGTGCTGCAGCTCCCATAACTTTCTGAGAGTCTCTAGTATCTAGATAACAAGCATACTTTTGTGACACTGAATGCTGAAGGGCCTGAGAACGACAAAGCTGAGCAAATGCCAAAGCTGCGGACAACGAGAAATGTCCAACTGGGCCAGGACTGACCAGACCAAGGAATAATTCTACCTTCTTCATATGGCGGGTGATGGTTTGAAGGCTACAAATCTGAGCAACACACTAATGTAGAAGTCCTGGTTCTCTCAGTCTCGGTGGGATGTCAGTGTCCCCCTGCACAACACTCTGCAGAAAGGAGCGCATTTTGACCTCGAAACTAGATCATCAGAGAAAACCATTTCTAGGAGCTTTCTTAATGCTTCTTGGAACACCCTGATTTAGGAATTGATGATCACCAATCCCTGCGTTCCTGTGAGAGCCATATCGAGGTGACACAGTAGTCCAGAGCAGCTGTGTAATGCAAAACTCAAAATCATGCTGTTCCAAAAAATGCTGTTTATTTTTATGGGAAAAATTTAAGCCAGGATGAAACGAGTGCGAGGATGAAACCAGTTGCTCCCTCAGCTCCCACAGGAACGCAGTCCTGAGGAGCAGCTACAGCCCTGCCTGGACGCCAAAGGACAACACTTGCCACCCCCTCCAGCACGCCGCGATCTGCAGTGACCAAGGCCGGCTGGTCGCAGTGCTGCATCACTTACTCGGGGAGGATGTCCTCTCGTCGGTCAGCAGGGGAGCGTGGTGGGACACAGGCCTGGGTGGTGGGGGGCTGCCCATGGCAGGCTGCAGTGGGGCACTCACAGAGCAAAAAGGAAGAAGTGTATCCTGCCCCTCCACAGAGCTCTCGGCAAACTCTGGGGGCACGGGGTCATCTGGAGAGAGTGAAGAGAAGTAGGGGTCTTCTGCTGAGCAGAAGTAAGGGTAAGGACATGGCCCATTGTTCCTGCAGCTCAGGGGGCCATCCACATCTCGGCTTGAGCGGGTCAGCTCAACAGGGGAAAATCCGTCCTGCTTCTTCACCTGAAAGCTTGAGTAACAGGCATTTGGAAACTGTGAACTCAAAACAGGCTTTGCATCCCCTCCATCCAATTTCCAGTCTTCTCCCCACTGCGCTAGCACAAAAGGGGTCGATGCAGTCCGTGTCAGAGCTGCTCTGCCATGAGGCCCTCTCTTGACTGCTCCCTTCGGTTCCAGGTTCAGGAGCAGCTGCCCAGGAGAGATGCTGTTGAACTCCAAACTGCAGTGTTTCTGCAGAGCATCCCCAGCACCCCACTTCTCAGCGGCAGCTGCCTTCCTGTAGTTGATGAAGTTCAGAGTGCCAAAGGAGAAGGCCTGTCTGATGGGAGGGACTCCACATCCAGAGCTGTCGTGTACTCCTGTGGCAGACAACGATGTCAGGCATGCTTTGCTTTGTACCACCGGAGGAAGATGTTGATGCACATCCTGTTCCTCTTGCTCTGAGCTGCAATAAAGCACTGTGATGTGAAGTCAAAGCCAACCAGTACTCAGAAATCTCTGTTAGCCTACTAACAAGGCCCCACAACATTGCTCCTAAGAGCAGATCTGTCCCCCAGGAATGTAGAGTCCGGCTCAGCCTCGAGCGAGGAGCTCACGTAAGGACTGTGCACCCTGGTGCCCCATTTGAACACCATTAAATGATGAACAGAGGAGGCCCCTTACCCAGGTAAACTATACCAAAAGGCAAAATTATTTACAGAAAGCAAACACTACAAACCAAAACATGCCCACAGAAAGATCCTGCCACCCTCTGAAGCTGCCCATGTCGGGAAGCTAGATTCCTCAGGCTTTCTGTTCCTACAGCAAGAGGCACTGGAGTGGTACATGCAGATGAAAGATGGGACCAGTCTGGGGACACCCTGCAGGGTGCACAGCTCCGGGCAGAGGGCTGAAATGAAGCAGCACTGGGGCATCTCCATGTGCAGGAGCCTCTTTTTATACTGCCCTGAGATGTGTTTTCAGTTCATGTGTGAAACACCATGTAAGCACAACATGAAACAGACCCAAGGGCAGAAGAGGGGAACAGATAATGACATGCAGGGAGGAGGCTGAGATTCAGTCTCAGACACATCAGTGAGAAGAGCAGGAATTATGTTAGGAAGAAACATCAGAGTTAAAGTGGGACTCAAGGGAGGCTGCAGATCCTGCTGACAACTGAAATTCAATATTCAAACAGAAGTGTGTCACAAAGCACACGTTAAAAAAAAGTGCATCTTCCTGAAATCACACAGGTGACTGAAAATACTAACCCAGAGGATACTTGTGCTATGGCCTTACCAGGTTAGTAATCTCAGAGAATCAGCATCTTCCTCTGGAGCCAGAAGTGGCTTGGCTACAGAATGCCTTGCTTGTACCTAGTGAAAGAAAAGGTTGGAAAATAAGAGTGAGGAGGAAGAATGCGAAGAACACAAGCGTGCTATTTCAGGAGCTGGAAGTTGTGCCAACTACTTTTAATTATTACTGCAGTTTGGAAATGACAAGCACCAACGTGAAAACACCAAGTTGGAGCTGAAAACAGGACAGAACCTCCGGAAGAGCAGTTCCTGTCAGCACCTTTTTGAAACGAGAGTACAGCGAGCCATACGACCGTCCAGCTGTTCCAACCACCTGCAAAGCAGCCTGCACCGACAACTCTGCCTTCAGGACGCCAGGTGGGCATTCGGCCTGGGAAGTGGGGCACTGGTTTAATTTGTGACACTTCAGCACATGACCATCCCCCATGCTCTGCAAAGGGCTTTCGGAGGGCAGCGAGGTTTAGGTGGGAGAGATGTTTGGCCAGGAGCTACAAAACCACATCCGGACTTGAACTGTTTTCTGCATTTTGTGTCAACCTAGTCTTGCATCTCCTTTGCTTACAGATTGTCCACAACATATAGAAAGAGGCTCTTCCCAGCTCTTTTCTCATTCAGCTCTGCCTTGGAACATCCTGCAAATCCTATGGCAAAGGTGAGGCACAAGTCCCATCGCAGGACCCTGTTCCCAATTCTTTAGAAAAAAGCTTCTGACAAAATAAGCTAACTGTAACCTTTCAGCGCTTGCCTAAGAACGGCAATGCATTTACTTCAGCCAGATTGCAGACAGCTACACAGGAAAGGTAAGGTTCATGCCAGCAGTCACAGAAGAACAGCAAGAGCAAAGAAAAGCTTAACCATAGATGTTTTGGATGCTCCTGTTTATATGCAACTTCATACCAAGACCACGTTGTTTTTCCTCGGAGGTGTATCAGATTTGAAAGACTTTGACATGTTTTTTCACAAAGTATTTTAGCCTACTCTCTCCCACAGACAGGCTGTAATGCTCATTCCCTCGCTAGAATACCACCATGTTGCAAACGAACGCTGTCAGCCATACCGCCTTGGGCACCCAAGCTTCCCAACCTAGAGCGAAAGTCACTCAGTCGCTTGCAAGTGCTCCATGAAGACAAGTTTCGTTGGCACATCCACAAGGAAATCAGCCGCCACTGTGGAAAGTTGGTGTTTTTCTATTCACGCATTACATTAAACAATTATAAAAGTATATAGAAAATGGTTTGGAGACCAAAGAAAATTTAGCTCTTTCTTGGGGCCAAATCCTGTGCTAAGCATTGCACATTCAGGGAAACAGCTGGATTCTCACAGGTTAACTTGAAAAGAGGCTCAGTTTGGGCATCAAGGGTAGCAGAAAACATGGGGATTCATTCCAGGTCTGCAGAGTTGGTCTTTGCAGTAGGAATCTGGCTTAGAGCTCGCATGCCCGAGGCAGCAAGAGGCAGTGTGTTTATCCTGGGGACTTTTACCTGAGAAGCAGCAGACTCTTCCTGGGCATCGAGTGCTTTAATCTGCCTTTTGAAGAGCTCAATCACCGCATCGTAAACCAGCTCATACTGCTCCTGCATTTCAGACAAATAAAACAGGCATGAGAGCCAGCACCTGCAGTATTTGTAAATGGTCACCTGTTACCCAAATCAAGCATCACCCCCTGAGAGAAGCTGCCACTTTCTGGTCCATTGGCAGGGTAAATTCTCAGACGAGGTAGAAGTGACAGCTTTCAAAGGGTTCACACTGAACCATTTGGGGTTTTTTTGGCTGCACAAACAACGCTGTTCTGCATTAAGCTTCCTCTTCAGTCTATCTCAGCTGAGAAGAGTTCCCACTTTATTTCCTGGACCGTCCCTTGTTTCACAGTGTGAGCCTTCAATTGACCAGACTGCGAGCACGAAGCTATTCTAGCTGTCTACAAGGAAATGGCCAGCTACCACATTAATTTCTGCAAAATCATTCTTCTGTTCAGAAAAGGGACCTTACAGAACATCTACAGGCCCCAGTTCCCAGCAGCACGACCGCTCTACGTTTCCTTATCGCAAACCCTCCTGGGCGAAAGCTGAAGTAGGGAGCGTATACCGGTTGGCGAACTTTCCTGCACGTACCTTGGTCTGCACTATGGAAGGCCTTTGCGTGCGCATCTCCTGGATCAGACTGAAAATACTGAAGTTCACTGGAACGATCTTGCAAGAAAGAGAAAAGATGAAAAATTGCAGACAGGTCTAATTCCAAGCAGTTTCCAAGTCATGACGCAGTTTAGAGCGGTGTCCAAAATTCAGGCCTGTTATTGCACAAATTTTTAACAAAGACCTGCTTAAAGTGCTATTTTTTATTATGAACAAGCTTGCCTCCTCCCTCCTGTCTTGCACTCCACAGAAAATACCCTTTTTTATAACAGCATTGGTAGCAGCTGTGAATAGCACGAAGGACAAGACACTGATTTCCCCGATCAACGGGTTCAGGGTTGCTGTGGTACAGAAAGCAGCCACTCCGAGTCCCGGCAACCTGCCGCAAGGCCAGGGATTACTTCACATACATTTTTATTGAAGAGTCAGAGTAAAGCAAGGTGGTAGTTGGGAAATGCTGGATTTCTGATGCTCAAGTGCAGAGAGACAGATATAGACAGTAAAGTCGTATTGAAGGCTGAAGGCCAGCGCAGAGCCAAGCTCCGTGATCTGAAGGTCCTGCCAGAGGGAGCAGCGGGAGCGAGGATTCTGCCCCATCGGTACAGGCGCTGGGGGCAGTTCACATTGGGATGGGGAGGGGAGCAACGGCAACAGACAGTGCATGGGTGACACAGAGCTTAAAGAGGGAGAAGGAGCACAAATTGGGAATGGGAATGGTTTGGCCACCGCTCCAGTCAGGCTATGGGGAGTTCCCATTCATGGCTGTCTTCTGAAATACATCTGCATCTAGTCAGAGGGGGGTGAAAGGGAGAGTAAGAGGAGAGAGAAGGCGAAGGGAAGACAGAAAAATGCAGCGCTGCTGCACGCAGGCGCCGTTTGAAGACACAGACCACGCTGATACTCACTCTGTCCTTCAGCAGCTTCTGGGTGTAGTCGATTGCACAGATGACGCCTGTTCTCCCACAGCCAGCACTGCAATGACAGTCACAGCAGGGTTGCTAGCAGAGGTCAGAGGATGGGCATGCTATATTTTCTGACAGGGATATTTGAAAAAAATCCACAGCCTCATGTGACCCTCCCGTCCCACATCGCAGAGAGTGCAGACCTGCACAACGGCCCTGCTGCAGCTTCACCCGCCCCACGTAAGGCTCCACTTGCCCACTTCTCTGCTGCAGGCTGGAAGGCACATCTCATGTTCCTGCAAACAGTTCGCAGTCCTCCTGTGGTGACCAGCCCACACGTGGACATTCCTAGTGTTGGCGTGGTCTCTTAACTACACAT
This sequence comes from Cariama cristata, assembly GCF_000690535.1. Taxonomy (NCBI): domain Eukaryota; kingdom Metazoa; phylum Chordata; class Aves; order Cariamiformes; family Cariamidae; genus Cariama; species Cariama cristata. The sequence continues at coordinate 21,136 of NW_009638235.1, read as the reverse complement.
GCTATTGCTGGCCTGCCGCTACCCATCTCCTCTCCTACCACCCGGCCGTGCTAGCTGTCCTCAGAGGACACCTTTGCCTTAGGACTTCCTATGAAAGGAGCTTGGCTGCAGGCTTGCACCGGCTGCCCCCCCTGCTGCGGCCACTCTGGAAGCGAGAGCGTGGGGGGCCGTGGGGCCGGCAGCCCTTCCCCACCAGTGAACGGCTCACCCACCTGCAGTGGATGCAGATGGGGATGCTGTCATCCGGCTGGTAGCAGCGAATCTCATCGATGAGCTCCAGGATGGGGTCAATGGACGAGGGGACGTCATGGTCCGGCCAATTTTTATAGTGGAACTGGTGGATGGTGCGGATTTCCTGCAAGAGGAGAAGAGCGCTGGCAGGGGCCGGGGCCGGCCCGCGCCACCGAGGGGATGCTGCCCGCCCCCCCCACCGAGGGAATGCTGCCACAGCTCCTGCAGGCACAAACTGGGACATCAGCATGGCAAGGGGAAGCGGGCGTGCTGCAGACATCTCCAGTCCCGTCTGCATCAGTAGGCAAAGGTTAGAGGTGCAGTTTGCAACTGTTCTTGCTACAAAAGAAGCATTGCCATTTCATGACATCCTTGATGTTACCTGTTGGCCTCACTTACCCCGGGTCTGATTTGCCACTACTGATAACAGCTTCAAAAATTGAGGTTTGAGTTAATTAATTTTTCACTTTCTTTGTTCCTTCAGCTACTGTCAAATTTAAAATAGCAGGCTAAACAGCGTAAAATTTTCTGCACAGAGTGCCATATTTTAATGTATTATTTATATAATAAAGCTAGCCAAGATGCATTTCCTGCCTTGATCTTTCCTACTTACCTCATTCAGGGTCACCTTTAAAGTCCTAATCACATACTCATTTTTCTTCTCTTCAGCTTCCTGCAGAAAAAGAAGTTAGAGTCACATTTTCTGTTCATGACACAAGTTTCCACCACACGTGATGTGACATGGTGCTTGCGGCAGCGGTACTCACACAGGCGACAGAGAAAGGACCACACTGCAGGGGAGAGCCATCCACCTCTGCCCAGTACCGCTCACATTTCTTCTGTTATGAGAAGCAGGACATGTTTAGTTATTCACCACCGGCCCACCCGTACTGCCTCCTGTCTCGCTTTGCAGGACAAAACTCATGCTGGGAGGGGGCCCGGCTCTTGCCGCTGGCCATCTCCAACCTCCTCTTTCCTGGAGCCATCATTGCTGTTTTTTCCCTTCCAAAGAGGCTAGCTACACTACTGGAAACGGTTTAAGAATCTGCAGCTGGAGGCAGCTGGAGACTCAAGAAACAGCTCATATCAAACAGAAACTCACTGTCGCTAATAACATTTAATAAAAATCTACATCTCTCCACTCTGCCCTGGCAGTATCACAGCAGAGGCCACCTCTGACACGTTACTCACCTTTCCCATTTCAAACTCCATACAAGCCATGACCACAATCTGCAGGAAGAAAGTTCATTAGAAAACTCTGAACGCAAGTTTCTTGTCCAGGCAGCAAAATCAAACTCATCCCTTGTGGGTACTTATCAGCAACAAGGAAGTTCTGTAGCTGCCTTCCCCAGAGTCCCGGAATGCTAGGCAAATCACACTCGGGACACCATCCGCAGCCTGGGTGCGAGGACCTTTCCCACCCCGAACGCAGAGACAGCCACGAGCAGACTCCTGAGTGTGGAGGAGGCTCACGGGAAGGATGTGGGGCTCACACAACTTCTGGAGTAAAACCCTGACACTCCCACTGTCTGCTTAGTCAAAAAGGACTTCTGGCTGGATGGATGGACAACTTTTCTTTTAAAAAAAAAAAAAAAAAAAGTAGGCATATAAATCTGCACCTTACCAGGACTTCATATTCCCAAATCATCCTCCAAAAGTCAATGACAGTAGTGGGGAGAGGACCCTGGGTTGCAATGTATGCTCTTGGCCCATAGACGCCCTAAAACAGCATTCAAATCAGTCATGGAGACGTCTTTGCATAGTTCACTAATAGAAACAAAGTCATTCCTCTTTCTGAATCTTACTTCTATTCAATGAGCCCATTAAGGATTTAGAAGGGCTTTAATACAGTTAAATTTTATACACCTACATTAAACTAAGCAACCAGAAACCAGTGGTGTGCAAACCTCCCAAAGGTAGACCCAAGCCAGGGAGCTGGGCTTGAGGTGAGATCTGCTCCCAGAGACCACCAGTTCTTGCAGTGCATTTTGGAGCTTGGAGGTGATGTTGCAACAGCTGATCCAGCTCAGCAGTGTGCAGCTTGGCACATCTGTGACTGTTGGCCAAAGAACGAACCGTGATCCCCTTGTGAAGGTCTGTTCTTCTGCAGACAGGTTACACAGAGCCCTCGGTCACCATGGTGGAGAATGGAGACCTTCTGTCTATCTATCAGAGAGGGGTCGTAAGCACAGGAGAGTCCGCAGGCACGTGGAGCTCCTGATGGAGAAGTGTCCTGCGCTGCCCTG
>NW_009638235.1:9882-18628 GCF_000690535.1 Cariama cristata | reverse complement strand
GCAGCGGGTCTCGGCTGCGCTGCAGTGCACGGCTTCCTGCCTGCGCACCGGCTTCAGGCAAGGCGATTCTGGCCACAGGCAATTTTGCACCACTGTCACCCACCAAAGGCAGTAACACTGACAAGGAAGTCAGGACCGTGAGCCGCAAACTGTTCCACCAACCCCCCAACAAGAACACGTGTCCCTTGCCCTGTAGCCTGATGCCTCGGTTCTGCAAGGAGTGTTTTTGAAGGGCTCCCTGATTGCATACATCTTCGTTACATCAGTTATCCTTGAGCACAGCCCAGAGACCACTGCATCGTCCTTTCACTCACTAGAGCCACAGGACCTGCTTCTCCTGGCACAACTCAAACAGCCAGCACGAACAGCTGCTACAAACACCTTTGCACAGCAAAACACCATGAAAGAAGCAATACCTTGATGAAGTTTGCATTGATGTAATGAGAATCTGCATCTGATGTAATCAGGGACAACTCCACTCTGCTGTGGTCAACTGTAGGCACAAAAGCAGAAGCAGCAGCAGTCACTGTTTGTCTTTCACGGTAGCTGAGCTCCTCAGACCGCAGCACGAGGTGCTTGGGAGGAGCACATACCTGCTCTAGGATGAGCTCTCTGATGTAAATGGCTGTGCAAGCAGCTAATGCCACCTCCTGCCCCAACGGATAGCCCTGCACAGAATCGCCATTGCCTGCACATGAGCAGCAGGCAGGCAAGCTCTCTTTCGGGGTTGTGGTGAGAGCTTGGGCAAGAGCTGCAGAAGGTGCCACTACCCCAGTGCAACACCAGCCTCCTCCTCTGCCCAGGGAGCAAGCCAAGACTAAAATCACCCTGCGCTCCGTCTTACAGGCTCAAATGAGGTCTGTGGGTTTAGATTTATTTTTTTTTTCCCCCCAAGCTAGAAGGGATGAAAGGGACAGTCCGCTCTGATCCTAGGACAGACTCTCCTTTGGAGACTAGTGCATCAAGCCAGGACAAGCCACAACCGTTTTTGCCTGCAGTCTGCTTTGTACAACAGAGAGACATCTTTGTCCAAAGCCATTCTCTACAAGGCCTTGGAAAACAAGTGGTTGCAGTGCTACCCAGAAAGCTTGCAAGGACAATCGTCAGAAGATGTGTTTCCTACTGAATAGAAGTTCTTCTGTCTGTAGAAAATACATGCCAAAGACTTCCAGGGCATGCACGGCAACAGTCAAAGGTAAAGCCTTAAATCTGAACAGCAGAATTCAAGGCCACCTGACAGACAGCGATATGCTCACATGCAAGCAGCTGTGCAGGCAGATACTGCAGGATGAGAACAGACTCAAGCTAGGGAAAAAAAAAAAAAGGCTGAATAGGAACATTTGCCATTTCCAACCTACAGGGTAAAATGTCCTTGTATCTGTTCTTCTTGATGTTTTCTGGTTGCTCAGATGCTGCTGTAGGGTAGATTTTATCCGATCTGTACTTTGTTGACTGCCTTTTCAGCTTCTGTGATAAAAGAATGGAACAAATTACAGCAGATGTGCTACATACAACACCCTACTAGAGAGTACTGTGAGGTCCCTAGGGGTCAGGTTCACTACCACAAAGCAAGGTTTGCACCATTAATTCTTTCCTGAGTGGCTTTTCTCAAGGTACTCAGAGCAAGAATAGAGACAGAAGCCACCCGAGAGCCACAGCGCAGGCTTCTGAAGAATGGAAAGTGTGTGCTGAGGCCGTGCCCACACGAGGCTCAGGCTTCTGAAGTGAAATGATGCATTTATATGGCACATAAAGCATCACCCTCACAAATAAGTGAGACACAGGGGAATCATTCTCAGTAGAAATGGCACCCAGATAAGAGGAATAACAATGCTAAACCACCTTTAACAAATTATATCAGAAAAGACAGATAAATCAATTGATTTTTTTCTCACTTTGGTAAAGATGCTCCCGTCTGTAGCTGCAAACAGCAATGCTCAAGCCACTAAAGGAACACACGCTATCGGAGCAAAGAAGCTCCATGCACTGATGCAAGAGAAAGGAGAAGGAGTCATAGGATAGACCCTTAGGGTTACGAATCTCTTCTCTCTTTCATTTCCAGGATAAAGCTGCAGCACTCCTGGAGAGTTCAAGCATCTTTTTCCTGCCAAAGCACAGAATTTTGTTTCGCTGATATCAGCTTCTAAATAACTCACACTGTTTGTTACCATCAACTTCAAAAGCACCATTCTTGCTGTATTTTTTCTTTCGTATTTTTTTGTCTACCTAACCACTTTTCTTGCCACCAAGGGGTGCTTTTGATTTAAAACAAAAGGCTATTTCTCTAACCAGCGTCTCTACGGTTTAACACGCTGAAGAGAAAGTCTCCCTTTCCCACCACCCTTGAGCCGTACCTTCACAGCCCTTCTCCTGGACATCACTACTGGGGTCCAGAGAATCGGGCTGACACAGGACAACCCTCAGGATCGTGTGCCTTTGTGAAAGGAAGGTGTGCAGGGGTGAAGAGCAAAGGGAAGGGACCACGGGCACACCTGAGCTGCAAGGTGGGAGGGTTTCTCGCACCTTGTGTGCGCTTCACGGTGACCCACCTGAGCTGCTAACAGGCAGTGGGAATGGTGGCTCAGCCACTCACGGCACCGGGAAAAACAGCTGGCTGGTCTCGGGGTCACCGAACCAAAATAGCACCATTGTCAAAGGGGTTAGCACTGAGGAGGCGGCAGTCCCTCCTGCTGGTATCGGCAAAGCCCTCCTTGGTGTGCTCATAGAATCACAGAATGCTTTGGGTTGGAAGGGACCTTAAAGACCACCTCGTTCCAGCCCGCCTGCCATGGGCAGGGACACCTCCTACCAGACCAGGTTGCCCAAAGCCCTGACCAACCTCGAGGGCTTGGAGGCTGCAGCTCTGGCACGACGGCACGTGAGCAGGAATCACGGGAGCCCTGACTGCTTCGGGACTCTGATTTTTGGGTGCTCACCATAAGTTGCTTCGAGAGTCAGCTCACCAGTGACCTTCCCACGGGAGCTCGTAAGCATCTGTGTTTTCAGCTCTCCCAAAAGTTCTTATCCAGTTTTGAGAATCCCGTCCCCTGTCCTTCCTTGCTGCAGACCCGACAGCTGCATTAGCGGCTACGGGAGAGCTGCAAAACTGCCCTTGGCTCCAGCCTGCTCTAGACGAGCACCCGCTAGGACATGACACCCTTCAGGGCCTGCATGCATTAAGCTGCAGAATGACGATATTTGCCAAAAGACCGCATCAGGAGCTGGAGCGCTTTGTAGCTCGTACGTACTTGACCAAGCCAAGCAGCCCCTTAGCTATTCCACAGATAAAAGGTGTATACAGCAACGTGTACCTCATCTCCACAGTATTTCTGTGCACAGATACTCCAATTCAGATCCAAGTCAGAGCTGCTGCTTTTTAACATTAAACTGCAATTTTTAAACTCTAAATTCTGCTGCTTTCCAGCCACAACACCACAGGAGTCGCGTCTCACTGACCTGTATGGAATGAGTCAGGAAGAAGGTAGAGGAGGCCCAGGACAGTCCATGTGTCCAGTCTCTATTAATCAAGAACAAGTGTGATGGAAGTTGTGGGAGCAGGACGGTTTTTGTAGACTACATGTGCCTGTAACCTCCTGAGCTCTTCTGGTGTTGGCTGCATCCTCCCCCTGCCTCCTTCCAATGCAACCCCAACTTCCAGGGTAAGCTTTCATGGAAGGGGCATCACTTAGTACTGAGCCAGTCTTCTCATAGCTGAGGCTCTGAATCGCCTTACTTTTCTGTCCCTGCATAAACTGACATAAAACTGCTTGGGAAATGCCTACATATGAGAAAGCAAGCAAGAGCAGTAAGGATCAAACTCTGGCTGTGAGACTGCACAAACAGAAAAAGGGGACTCTAACAAAAAACCCTGTTGTTTACAGTAACAGCACCACAATTTGCATGTACAAATGCTCGTTCACACAAAGAGAGGGGAGGCATTAGGATGGAGAAATAGCATCAAGCATTTCTACCAAGTTTGGAAATGCAAGCCATCGCAATTGCCCGTTAAGGCTTCTGCACTTGCAAAAGTGGCTGGCAACCCAGGCCATCCTGGGAAGATCTGTTCCCAAGTACAAGAGGAAACACAGCCCTGACCACTTCTACCTGCCATTTTGGTCAGAAAATTAACCGTACATTTGGCTGCCAGAACGAGCCCGTGCACCGGGGCTGGACAGCCTGCTGCCTCGCGCAGCACAGTACAACCCCAGCACAGCCGTGAGAAGGGGAAATTCAGCAGCTTGTGACAGTGCTTTGTTCCATGGAAAAACAGACTGTCGCTGCAGGCTCAGATTAATCACTTCCCTCCAACCCAGACACCTAGAAACCAAGCACTAAGCTTTTCCCAAGTGTTTGAAGTGCCGGTCTTGACTGGTATGACAAAGCAGGGCTGCGTCTCATAGGGACTCGTAAGTAACCCCCGCAGCTTCCCCAGAGATCACTGCCTGCTGCAACCCTTGTCTGGGCCATTCTGGTGTTTGAGACATCTCCGATCTTACAGATGTACCAGTTTTACCTTTCCCTATGTCTGCTAAACCTGCGTAGTGCCTTTGCTTCTCAGAGTAGCACAGACAGCCTGCCAGAGCAACCTTCCTCCGGCTGACAGATTAGCAGCCATCGCCAGCCATCAGCTTTAACTGTGAGACAGTGGACTGCCATCTAAGACTCACCCCCGCCACCCAAACAAATAAAAAGATGTCAGAGAGCTTACAGATCAGGGCACTGCAGAGATCGCAACCAGCTAGACACTGCAGAACACAGGGGAAGGTGAGAGCCATCAACATTTTTTACTAGTTTTGCCTTGAGGGAACAAGAAATTAATTTCCAGGAGGGGCCAGAAGCACTGCTGGAGGTAGAGCACATGCACTCATTGCAAATGGATGTGCAAGCCCTTCCATGCAGCTTAGCACAGTTCTGGAGGGTGGAGAAGTGGCCTGTCCAGCTGGTCAGATCGCTGTCTCCTCGCACCTTGGCCAAGGTGCCCAGTGTCGATGAGAGGTGGAAGAGTCTCGGGTCCACTGGGCATTTCTCTGAACGCTCGCTCCCTACTCTGCAGGTGGTACAGGGGCAGGGTGGGGGGTTTCTATTGAAATTAAAAAAGGAAAAGCTATGTCAAGTGGCAACCAGAGATCCCTGACAGGAACACGTGTATCACAGATAAAACAGATTGCAACGGGGAGAAGGGTCAGTGGCTCCATATTCCTCACTATTCCCCCACAGTTGTATTACCTGGCAAAGTGAAACTGTGTCTCGACAAGTGCATTCACAAAGCAGAAAACAGGAAGCACTCGGGTAATTATTTAAAAAGCAAACAGTTTTACTTGGAATGCAAACCATTAAATTACTCCTCTGTCTTTACACTCGTTTTACCCCAGTTAACTCCTCTGTCACTTTCTGCTGTAAAATTCATAGAAAATCTTATTGTCACATGCAAATCCTGTCCCCATTCGAGAAATGACTGAGCGGTTCCCTTTAAAATCAACTGATACACAGAGCTGTGCCTTAAGCAAACTTACCAAAAACTCGTCTACAAACTCTTCTCGGTTGAGCTTCTTGCCTTGGGCCCTTTCCAGGTTTTGCAGCAGAATCTCCCTTTGGTCCATGTTGCCGGAGACTGAGCACGACTGGCCTGCCGAACCTGGGAACGGACATGTCAAGTATGTGCCACAGCGGAAAGCACCAGCCCAGAGAGCACTCGCGGCAGGCTGTGGTTTACTGACTTCATCACAAGTCTTAAGGGAAATTAGTACGTAACAGACATCGTGGTCAAATAACAAAACAAAACACACAACCTGGGGCTCTAGCACCTCCTTTTAAAACCACAGCCATTCACGTGTGCCCTGCAGCGAGGGTCGGTAGCGCTGAGCTGGGCAGGAGCCTCGTGGCAGGAGCAGAGCTGCCCCGGGTCCCTCGGGCACCGAGTTCCTCCAGCGTGCCCAGCTGGTTCCCCATGCACTGTGCCACGCGGGCGGTCAGATGTTGGAGACCAGAGCCAAGCACCCCAACGCTGCCTTCTTCGAGCACCACATCCAGCCGTCGGCAGCAGCACGGCACTGCCAGGCCACGGTCTGGAGGGGTGAGCACGGGGGTCCGCCGCTGAGCACCCATGCCCCCGGGGGGCTGCGCTTCACTGCCAGGCGGCCGGGGGAAAGGCTTCAGACTCGGAATACGCTGCAACTAGAGGAGTCCTAAAACTGCACGCAAAATCCACAGTTCCCCTTCACACTTATAACTTAGCCTGTTTTCCACATTAACTGCAAAATGTTTTGAAAGAATGCTTGAGGCAGATGCTGAGCACCTGAACCTGGCTTGCACATGTTACTCCCCTGAACCGCATGGTCACTTCTGAAAAGAGCAAACCTATCAACATGCTTCAGGTCAACTCTTCCAGCTGCAATTTCCCACGTCTGGTAGCTTGTCTGGTAGCCAGAAGACAGGGTCAAATCTGACTCCAGTAGACCACAGAAATCAAATTCATTATGCCAGCCTAATTCTCCTCCCTCACTCTCAGTAACACGCACAGGTACCCTGAAAAAAACCCATAAGACAAAGTGGAGGTCTTTGCGAAGTAGGAAGAGGGTGCAGAGAGCAAAGTTCTCGAAGGTCATCCATTTTCTCTACTTGCAGATGTGGGGAAAACTAAACAAAACAAAAATAAACTAAAAACAACCACCCCCCAAAAACTGAAAAAAGGTGTGGGAATCACAACCTTGATCTTTCCAGTATCTGACATTTTGCACAAAGACTTCAGACTAGCTGTACCAAGTCTGTTTCTCTTTCTGGTTGTAACTACAGTCATTAACTTTATTCCCCTTCTGTGTTTTCTTGCAGATCAGGTACAGAGTATCTACAAGATTTCTGTAGCCAGTTGCTAAAAGGCAAAGGGCTGCTGATCAATCTGAAAGAGCCATCACTCTCAGTTTAAAATAATGTTTAATGTTAATTTTGCAAAAAGAAATCTTTGAATCACCTGAGAGGAACAGAGGGATCTTTAGAATAACTAATGGAAACATGTTTTAAAACAAATATTCACCTGATGAGTCTGCAGCACTAAGCACTAACCTAGAAACCTTGAATAAGTGTGAAGCCCACTTTTACAGCTAAATTTAAGAGAAAGATAAGAAGAAAAACAAATTAATAACAACAACATTTATTAATTTTTGCTAGTGATACAGAATCTCTTTTACAGGTTGCTTATGTGTAGAGTTCTGCTTGCACACTCTGGAAGAAATACAACGCAATTTTTCCAGTTAAATCAATGAAAAGCCCTACTTCACCTTCTGGAAAGTAGTATAGTCCTTTCTCTCAATTGTCCAAGTTCTCCTGAAAACAAACAAAAAACCCCATGCATATGCGTTTTAGAGAAAGAATTCAAGGCAGGTTTAAAGGAACTGGCAGGAAGAGAAGGATGCAGGATGGAGGGACAAGCGACCTGCCTCCTGCTGCAACCCTCTCCTGGACCGATTTCATCCCTTCCCCTGGTGAAAAGCACCAAGTTGGGTCTGTAAAGCTGCATGAGCACGACGTTGCTTTTTGCATGGCCCATCCTTCGTTATTTTGATTTTTATCTAAGGGAGCAAGCGTGTTTGGGGGGATGTGCTGGGTCTCAGTGACAAGCCAAGCAAGGCAGGTGGGAGAGGTGAGAGACACAAAGGAAGAGCCATAAATGCCCAGGCGAAGATCACCGCCACCTTCACATCCTTACCCATCCGCCGCAGGCCTCAATGTAGTTTCTCACTTGAGAATTTCCATTAATCACTTTTGTGAGTTGGTTGGGATGCACCATAGCTGGGACTTTCTTTGCAACATGCAATAGCAATTTCACAGAAACACAGAGAAAAGCTCTCTCGTAGACCAGCGTGGGGTTCTGGTCACTCCAGCTGCTGCTGAGAGAGTCCACGGCAGCCCCAAACTTCTCCATCTGCAAGCATCGAGAGGCAGTTTGAGCTTCTTTTTAAACGACAGCGCGATAAGTGAGTCTTGGCTCAAAATCCAACATTCAGTTAAATTCCTGCATTTGCTGCTTCTACCCATGACTTGAAAAGGTGACCCCAGAGCTTCCTGGTGATACCCATACGGGGTAGGACATTCAGGACAGGGCTTTCCTCTACTGTGGCTTGTACAAACTGCAGTGTGCCTGACGGACTGGGGAGGACAGCCAGCACCCTAAACAGAACTGCAACGAACCTGAAGCTAGAACTGCCTGCAGCACCGGCACAGAAGTGTGCTGGCAGATCACCTGCAGCACACTGGAGAACCCACTCTGCTCCTCTCACCACAGTCTTCCTCCTTTCCCCCTCTACACACTAGCTGTCCCCACCAACGCCAGACTGCAGAGCATCTCCTGCAGTGATGGGCTGGCCCAGGCAGTGCCAGGGCTTCTCGGGTGATAAAAAGCAGCTCCTTTGGAAGAGGAGGAGAAAAGGCACCTTCCACAGTGTCTTGTTCAGCCTCTATCCTGGTGGCTTGCATGCTGCCTGCGACAAAGAAATGAAGGAAGGCTGCGGGGTGTCGTGCCCCTTCCCCTCAGACCCCCCTGACTCCTGCGGTGTCGGTCATGCTGCTCCCCAGGCTTTTCCTATTCTCTGGCACAAGGCTGGCCTACAGACAAGGAGCTGGCTGGGCCAGGCAGGACAAGGTGCGCTTTACCTTTCCCTTCAGCAAGAGCCTCTGAGGAAGCCCTTTCAAAATCCATGTTGCACTGGTCCCCCATCCGCCGCAGGCGACTGGTGACCACGGCTGGGTCAGA
>NW_009638235.1:3995-9851 GCF_000690535.1 Cariama cristata | reverse complement strand
GAGCCTCTCCTGCAGACTGCACGGGCTCTAGGGCAGAGAGCAGGGTGAGGGGGTTCAGCATAACATGGTAAAGGTGGAGAAAGAGAACACATGCTGACAGCCCAGCCTCTTTAGCTGCCTACTGCATCCAAAATGCTGCCTTCGATGGGCACTACGGTAGTTGCTGCCTCAAGCACTCTGGAGGCTGATGCAGCGTAGATCTCTAACAAGACACATTAGGAAATGTAAAACCAAAGTCCCTAAGAAATATCGTACAGCCATTCAAGTATTCATTGATTTACAGGGACCAAGGGGCTTTGTACGATGGGTTTGTCCAGGCCTCTTTCCTCCCACCTTGGTTGCTTCATGCTCAAGTCTCAGTTCGTCCCCCGTCCTGTTTCTCCACCGGTATCCCTAAGGCCTCTCTTTTACCCCTCCGGGTGCCAGCAGCTCCTTCCTCCTAGGCTGCCAGAAGCAAACAAGGAAGGTCAGAGGAGCTGGAAAACATCTCGTCTCTCTCTTCCTGCTGCAGTGATACAGAAGCATCCATCGGATGGCAAAGTCCTGCCTGCGTTCCCCCAGTATTTTGAGCCTGCAGACCATCACATGCAGTCTTCGGAGAATTCAGATATACTCAAGGTCTCTTCTGAGCAAGTGCAAATCGCAGCGTTTCAAAGTCTCCTAGTGACCCAAATTTGGGAAGGTTTTCACAAAGTAGCAAAAGGCATACTTCACAAATTTGAAGTACATGAACCATTAGAACTTCTCAGCTAAACTACTTAAAGGGTGTGTGAGTCTGGGGCACTTCAGTTAAAGCATTTTTTCCCTTAAAGCATCCCAAGCGGGGAAAAAATCCAACAGCAGAGTATTATTTATTTTTTCTGAATATTACCAAAATGAGGTTCAGCCAGAAGGAGCTACCCAACACTGAAAGTTTCAGCAAAACCATTTCCATATTTGAAGTCATAAGGACCTGAAAGCAGGATCTTTTGATGTAAAGCAGTGGGCAACTTTATCTGGAGGCATCGCTTCCTGGTCCAACCCCCCTCCCTCATCCAGCTGCTAATTCCAGCTCAGCTCTTCTCATTCAGGTACCGGCACTCAGTGCCTGCAGCCCTGGGCAAAACCCTGCATCTCCCAGGGCTCTGGGGCAGTTTCACAGTGCTCAGAACAGCAGAGGTGGAGGCACAAGCGTCTAATCAATCCAGGAGCGGGAAACAAGCAATACACTAACGGAGACTTTTTCTTTAGGCAAAATGACAAACTTCCATGAAGCTTTTGAGAAATGGACTTTGCTTGCTATCTGGTGTCAGCAAGATCCCAGTGTCCCTTGGGACATTTTTAGTTCGTTACCAAGAAAATAGTAGGAAAAGCAACGTGAATACAGGTGAAATTTTGGGTTTCTTGCAGCATTGCCCAGCAAACCAAAGTAGCCCAAATGATACTGGGAGTTTGGGAAGCAAAGCCCACATTCTGTCTTACATGTTAAAGCCACTGTTTTTACCCAATAAGCAATATGAGCTCTCTTCTTTATAATGAAAATTAAAATTTGTCCCACCATGTTGGTTTGGAGCAAGTCAAGACCTGTGGCCCTGCGTGGGGTACAGCAGACAGCAGCACCTTCACTGCCGGTGCTGCCTGCTACCAGCACCTGCAGCCCCACGGAGTGGAAAGCGGGTCGGCTGTCCTTCGCAGCCCCATTGCCCAGCCCTGCCAAGGCAGACTGCAGCTCTGGGCCACTGGCATTCAAACAACTTTACCTTGCTCTTATTTTTTGCCCAGAACAGAGATAGTTTGGAAGTCATCACAAGCCTGCATTTTAGGAAACCAAACAACTCCAAGCTACAGCCTTCCTTTAAGTGTTCAGCCAAAGCACTCCTCTGCCATCTGCAGCAAAGAAACCATTTTTTCCTTCCACAACAGGCCTTACCTCCCCAGTCTGTCTCCAGGTTCTGGCAGTCACTCTCATCTTCACCTAGGAGGTCAGAGAACAATGCTTCTACAATGCATGCTGTCTGCTCCTCGAAGGTTGCCATCACAGTGTGTCTCCACACTGCAGAGTGGGCAGGGACACCACTGCAGCTGCTCTTCTTTGCAGGGGAGCTTTCCTTCTGGATTTGGCTTTCTTTTCCCAGAGCTGCACAGGTTTTTCCTTTTGGGAAGAGTATGAATCCAGACTCCTCTCCTGGACAGCATGACATGCCACTATTTGCTCTCTTAACTGTCATCATTCAAGCTATGGGTGTGGTTTAGTTTCAAAATAAGTCAGTTCTGTTAAGATCAACTGAAATAAATATTCACAAGTTATCGAAGACTGCTGACCTGTTCATTCATCAAGAATGGGGTCTGGATAAAAGCCTAGCAGTTCCACGTCCCATCCCAGTCTAACCACAGCAGAATAAATGATAGCTTGCCAACAAGCTATCAGCTATTTTTTTCTGAAAACTGCATAATGCCAATGCAGCTCTCTGTAAGGACAGGAATATAACATATGCATAAAGACACTGGAAAACTGTTATCAGGAGCCCTGCTCCAGCTGACTTACCTACCTTTGAATTCACCCAGAGGTAGTTCACCTGTTACAGTAATTTGGCACATGAGACTGAATTATTGCACAATTGCTCCTTAAATCCTTGCTTCAAGGAAATTGAGAGAGAAAATCCCTGACACAGAGGCAGGAGCTGGACTGCAGTTCTGTCTGGATCCACAGTAGTGATCAGATCACTCCATCCCGCAGACTTCACAGTTGAACGAACAAGTACTCCGGAAAACAGCCAGGAATGATTCATGTTTTTATTAGGAAAATCAGGAATAAAACCTAAAACCTGCTGTCACTGCTAAACAACAGTGTTTCAGTGAAGTGCATGGAAGGCATACTGCACTTTAAAGGTAGAATACAGTCATTAGAAGAAATTAAAAATTACAAGAAATGTTACAGAATAGGGTTAACAAAGCCACTCCTTACAGAGTACCCTAAAGCCTTGTTATAGTAATCTGTGTAACGCAAGCTTAAGCCAAGGAGCTGCCTTCAAGGTTTTGCCACTGTGTAAAACACGGCTGTAACAGGGAAACGCTTCATGACACCATACAAAGTCCAACTCTCCATAACTTTCAGTAGAGCAGATGGAGTGCTGTCGATGCACTCTTCAAAAAACAAGTCCTGAGGCTGGCCAGAGTATAACTTTAAAAACTGTAAAAATTTAGTCTAATAGCACTGCACCATCTCGTGTCCTTTATTGTGAGGACATGATGACAGTACTGCACAGAAGTAAGTACTACACACAAAACAAACCTTTAAATATCCTTTCTAGTTACAAAGTAACAAATGGTAAAAATCAGTATCAGCAAAAATTTAATATTCCATACAAGTTAATTATCTAAACAGCAATTCTTCCGTTATTGGTGTGAGTACCAAGGACTGACAGCTCACTGACATGGCCAAAGTGATGCAGGCTACAAAACTCATGCCACATTGACTCACACAAACACATCATACACAACATGAACCCTCATGCATTTTCTTACAGATGCCCTGGCCACAGGGAGCTGAGGGAGGAACTTCAGAGAGGGGAACTCATGATTACAGTAACACATTTCAACTAGAAAATATACTTCTTTCTCTTGAAAAAGAAACATGCTGGTTCTACTGAGCATGATGTATCCTGTCCACCCATCTCTGATGTAGCAGGGCTCTGTTCACCTGTAAGTGAAGCTATTATTGAAATCCACCTATCAGACAGAAAACTGAATCACAGACAAAGGGAGCCAAGAACTAAATACTTCTCTCTTTACTGCACTGCTCCTCTTAATGTGAGGTAAGTAGCAGAGTCCTGGAGTCTCTGAACTGTTTTTTGAATTATTTACAATTCTCATGAAAAAAAAAAACCCTCTCTAAAACACATCCCTGATTTTTGCTCATTTCTGGTTCCATCAGCCACGTTAGCGTCTTGTGACAATCACCATAGATGCCACCATTTCTGTAACTCATGCCAGAAGCAGCAGGCTCAGGAATGCATTACCTTGTCCTTTCACCAGCCCAGAGGGAGGACAGACCCTTCACCCCGCCCCAGTCACCAGCTGCAGCGATCCTGTACCTGCCAGCCACACCGAGTTCCACACCACATGTGCTTTCTAGGCCCAGGAAAGGCCTGCTAATGCTCCTGCAGTTTAGAAGTACAAAACCAGCATCAGGTATGGCTAAGGAAGCCAGAGAAATACTTTTCTTGTGCCCTGAGCAAGCATCCTACTGGGAGCAGGGACCAATCAGGACCCTAGTCCGGCAACTGCTGCCATGACCGTCCTTAACGCTGAAATAAAGGTTTGCAGTGCCTCTGGCTTTGCCTCACTCTGCTTCACAGAAACCTGCATCTCCGAATCTGCCGCCTCAAGCAAGAGCTCTGTTAGGAAGAGGCAACCCACGTCATCCTGAGCACTGAGATAAGCTTTCCATGGCTGGACACCAGCTTTGCTCATAGCAATAGTCTGGATGTGGACAACGTGAAGAGCTGTCTGTATGGCATCTGGATGAACAGTCCCACACCAGGGCAGAAAGAGGCGGCAGCTCATGTCCAGGCTCAGCCAAGTCTTCTCAAACTGTTCTGCAGTCAGGTAAACATCAGGAATTAAGGTCAGGCTGCCTGTATTGGGATGAACCTTGAGGACTTTATTCCCTTCAGAAATCAGCGACTCTGAAATGAAATCACAAACATGTGAGATGCAGCATATAAGGTGCAGCTCCCATATTCACGAAGAATGTCTTATGGAGCCATCAGACGAAGACTGGAATCACAGCGCCTTCAGCAGCATCCCCTGGGCTAGTGAGGTGGTGATCAGCCACGCATTGCACAAGATAGTCAGAACACTAAGTCAGCATTCTCAAAGCACAGTGATCTTATTCCAAAGAAACCCATGCAAGAGTATCTACTGACAAGGGGAAAATGGACCCCAGATGGAGGTGAGGCGGGTTACCTGTGTCTCTGTTCCTGGAGTCAGTATGAGGAGAACAAGTGTAAGAGGGTTCCGCTGGCTGGTGAGCAGTTACAAGTGCCCAACGTTCTCTGCCGTAAACTGGTGCAAGAGTATTAAACTCTGAAGCCCATGTATTCACGGGTCGCTCAGTTTGGTCTTCCAGGAGCCCCAGAGAGGGGTCAGACTTGGGACTACACAAGACCCGTTTCACTTCTTCCACACCAGACTGCAAAAGGCGATAGTAGAACAATCCACGGTCTCGTACTGCCATATCCATCTCCTCCTCTGGGAATCAGAGAGATGTAATTGATGCAGAATTCTATCACTCAGATTTCCCCGAAGTAGTAACCCTTGATTACTAAAAACAGAATCTCAGGGATACAGTATAAACCTGTTACACTCGCCAACCAGAAAGCTAGGGGCCAAGTAGCAGCCTAAGGCATAAAGCCACCTTACCTTGCCATCCTGGTCTCCTCACAGCTAGGATGCTGACACATGGCATCCATGCACTGGGGACATAGCCAAACCAGGTCCAAAAAAGCCTATACTACAGCTTCACTGAAACAGAATGAAGGGAACCCACCTATGCAGTAATAGAGCAGTCTCCCTAGCATGTCCTGACACTCAGCAGGACGAGACAGGAAAAGTCGCACCAATGCTGTCAGAAGCTCCATCTTCACTGCTGGAAACATCTCCGATTTCACGTTCTCCACAAAGTCCTCTAAAACATAGGGGGCATTCGGTACTTTCTCACCATGTGCACCCAGGAGCCAGATCAGCGCTTGCTTGCCCTGGAGGAACCACAGAAAAAATAGCAAATTGGCGCTGTTTACCAGAAAGACAGGATTGACATGAAATAAACAGACAGGAGAAAACAAGTCTTCTGAAGATTTCTGACCTTTGCCCGCC
>NW_009638235.1:3751-3964 GCF_000690535.1 Cariama cristata | reverse complement strand
CAATCACCAGCCAAAGGAAAGCCAAACAGTCATTGTCCATCCATCCTCAACAGCTGCCAGCCCGTGGCACAAAGCCACCTTACCTCACTGTCCTGAATGGTGTCCTCACAGCTGGGCAGTGCCCGACACACTGCATCTGTGCACTGGGGACACAGCCAAACCAGGTCCCGAAAAGCCTGTACTACCGCTGCAATGAAACAAAACACTCAGCAT
>NW_009638235.1:0-3741 GCF_000690535.1 Cariama cristata | reverse complement strand
GGGCGGGGGGGGAAATCCACAAAAACCCCACTCTAGACTTTGCAAAGTTGCACCAAGTCTAAAACAAAGCACTGAAACTTCACATTGTTTCTCTGACTGCTGGGAAGTAATCTCTCTTCTGGACATTCCCCAGCCTTTAAAAAGACACTGACTCGTGATGCTTCAGACACGCAAGGTTAGAATGACAAATTAAAACTAACATCAATTCAAAACGAGTCTCATGAACTTTAGGTCAAAATTTTAAAGGCTCTGCCGCCCACTTAGAGAGACACCAGCAGCTTCTGAGATCGAATTCAACAGCTCTATGCAAGCGTGTGATTTTCAAAGCTGAAAGCAAGGCCATTTAAAAGAGAGGGCAGAAACAGCAATGATATGAAGTTAGATCTGAGGGCAGCAGAATTAAAAGAGACAATTAAAAGAAATAAAAGGTACAATTGAACCAGACTATTATATGAGGAACAGAAATCACAAAGATTTAGAAAATCTATTAATCATCTTGGCCCTCAGTCAGTCACTGAAATGTCTCTGCTGCGTCCCTCACTCCCTAAGTAAGCAGGTGGCAGCCAGAAAGGAGTGTCCACATCGGACCATGAATGCAGCTATGGCCACCTCCCCATTGACCTCAAAGAGTAGTTCCTAAGGAAGAAAAATGTCCCGTCACACTATATACCCCCAATTCCACCAGGAAGACTTCCACCTGAAGGTGCCAATTAAATTAAAAGCCAAGCGCCTTTAAGACCCCGAGTTTGGGATCACCAGCCCCAGCAAGGCCACTTCCTGAAAGCACAGGCCAGGCAAACAACCTGCAGATGATTACCTGAAGTGATATGTTCCTGTTGAAGCCCCAGGAGTTCCGTCAGAATCCCCACGCACTGTTCTGTGTATGTTCTCGCAATATTGCCTGCAGAGACGCCGAAGGATGTAAAAGTCAACCTCTTATCAGAGTGAAATAGGAACCATGAGCCCAACTATTCATCACAAACTCACTTTAATGAAACAGTCTTTCTCTTTTCCTTTTCGACTAAAATTTCTGAAAGCATAGTCAAATGAGCTTGTTCTCCACACAAGCAATATGTTCCTTTTTCTGAAGCCATGCCTCAGAAGAAGACTGAAGTTTTCTTAAATGTAACACATAGAAAGGCATTTTAGCCATAGTCAAATGAGCTTGTTCTCCACACAAGCAATATGTTCCTTTTTCTGAAGCCATGCCTCAGAAGACTGAAGTTTTCTTAAACGTAACACATAGAAAGACATTTTAGCATCCCTGTCTTTCTCCTTCTGAATACTATAGAAATCACCTATTTTAAAGCTTACAAAACCAAAACTAAAGTGCCCCGAATCACCTTAACTCTGCTCCCATCACAACTCAAAGAACAAGCACGTATTACAGCAGCTCCTCCACCCACTACACAGTTTCATTCCACACTGTAAGGCACATTAATAAGATGAAATGACATGATTTCTTTAGAGCATCTCATCTGAGTACAGACATTTGAAGGAGATTCAAGGACATTATGTGCAACCTGAAACAGTTCAATGCCAGGACTTCTGACAGAATCAGCACAATCATGGTTTAGAAACACACTCACACAAAACATTCCTGGGCAGGCTGGTCTACAGAGGGCTGTACTGCTTCAGCACAGATCAATTATTTGGCATTTGCCCAGATACACTTCAGCAGAGAAAGGCCCACTTTAAAGGTCTAGGGCTGCAGCTGCTCCTGACACAAGATACAACTCTTACCTATGGCGAAGATCGCCCCTTGGGCAAGCTCTACTGATACATCAGTGCAATAGCCCTTCAGCTCCTCCAGCACTTGCTGTACGTTCTCATCATTCACCAGCTCACACAACACCTCCATCTTCTGGCATTTAATGTAGTGGGGCTCTGAATACGAACAGAAGAACTTTTTGTAGTGGCTGCTAAAATGGCCAGGAAGGCTACCAAGGATCTGACGCACGTGGCACAGTGCAGTGAAGCAGAGCTCCCTGCTCTCAGAGGTGCAGGCAGACAGCAGTGGTCCCTTCACTCTCACCAAAACATCTGCCTGCACATGTGGGTACTCCCTGGCCAGCACTAGGAAAAGCTTGGTGCCTGCCATCACAACACTGGGGCTGCTGCTTTTGAGATAGCCATCCAGTAAATTGAGTATGTCGAAGAGTTCCTCCTCACTGCGGGGTCTGTAACGCAGAAGGAAGGTAAGCACCTCACTTTGCCCCCACTGATCCAGATCAGCCATCCTGCCAAGAGAATAAACACAGTTTGCAGGAGTCAAAAACTGCAAAGATCTGTGCTGTGCAGAGCAGAGGCCTTAGCCTCTGAGTTTCTTACAGTCTCTGTTCCAAACCAAATGCTATGCTTCAGATGTAGATACCACAGTTTTATCTCAAGAGAATTAACCAGTTCATGCACACAGGCTTAATTTCTTATCAGTCATGCACTTTTGCTGGTGCTCTAAGCCAGACTGCAACATTGACAAGAACCCTGGGCAGAGCAATACCCCTTTTTTGCCAGGTCATGTAGAATTACCTGCAGAAAAGTTAATTTCTTCAAGCAATGGATAAGTTATATATCAATGGATTGGGAGACACATACTAGAACATACCTGTCCTACAAATATACCATGTGTACTGTCACCAAAAAACCCCCCAAAACCTAACCACATTAACCTACAATTCCAAAACAAACCACCAGCTGAAGCCAAGGCTCCCTGGAAGAGCAGGGCATCTCGGATTTCTCTTAAGCCCTTAGCACAAAAGTAATTTAGTTTCTCTTAGGACGGGCACCTCCATCTCTGGGTGCCTGACTCTTCCCTTCAAGTTCTGACAGGACCCCAGAAATACCCACTCTGCTAGCATACAAAACGCAAGAATAAGAAAAGTTTCCAGCATGATCGTAACATCAAAGAAAACAAACCTGTTGAGGAGATGATGGGCAATGGGTTTGTTGATGACAACTCCTCCCTCCTTCTTCAAGATCTCTTCTAAGGCCCTCAGACAATTCACAACTACAATAGGATCCTGGTCACGAAGCAAACTGTACAGTTCATTCACCAATGCACCATCTGCAAAGAAGTAGAGGTCCTTATATCAAATTGTGTTCACACAGTGCAATTTAATCACTGTTTATAAGCATTTACCACAAACAAAAGATACGGCTTGAACTGTGAGAAGTTGTCAACAAAAATTCCAGCTCTACAGTAACACCTGCCCCTGGCACAACTTTTCCCGGAAAGTCTGTGGATGCGAGAGTGGCACCCAGCTGATCAGAGACTCCGGAAATGGTCAGGTGACGCGAGAGGCCCTGTCAAAACAGGTACGAAAGGGAAACCTTGATGTGGAACCTCTTAGCGCCTGGCGTTTCGTTAATGATTTGATACACAGCGATAGCCTACTTGTCTTCTTCTTTCTTCTCTCTCTGTCTTGCAGCCACAGAGGCAGCGCAGCAAACCCAGGACAGACTGCGGGCCTGAAGATGCCTGCAGCAGCTCTGTGTCCCCAACTCCCACGGGCCACCATCTCCTCCCCAGCGAGCGCTCCACCACGGCGGGCATGCCTGCGCAGCCCAGTGCGAAGCCCACTTACCCACTTCGGAGTCCCCCTGCAGCTTCAGCATCTTGGCGCAGCCCAGCACGGCCGCTCTCCGCACGTAGGAGGCCTTGTCCCGCAGGCCGCTGAGCAGGGGCTGCTGGAGGTACTCCTGTATGCCGGGCATCCTGCGAGCGAGCGGGCGGGCGTCAGC
>NW_009638234.1:0-3759 GCF_000690535.1 Cariama cristata | reverse complement strand
GCTCCCATCTCCGCGGTGGGCATAGGCCAGCCGGCATGGCCCAGCTCCTCGGGGAGCAGCGGCCAGCACCTCACTCCTCCTCAGCCCTGCCCAAGTCATTATGAAGTTGACTGGTAGCTTGGAGCCCCAGAGCGGTTTTGGGACCGCACCAGTGGAAGAGGCTGCTTAAGTCAGCAGAAGTGACCCTGCCAAGGACGGCGGAGATGTAGCTTCCTTAGGGGGAAATCCGTCTCCTGGTCCGACAGCAGGGCTTGCTGGGGATCCGTGCTCCACACCACCACATGCATCCTGCCCCTTGCTACAGGCTCCCGGGATTAGCACCCATGGAAACACTGCAAGTCTTGCAGCGAAATCGTGCTAGGACCCACCGCTTATAGTCAAATAGGTTTACCCTATCATTTTTTAAAAGAAATGTATCCACAGTGTAAGTAAAGACATAAAAACTCAGTGCTTGCCTTTCACTGGGCTTTTCTCTAATACTCTCTTATACTACAAGAAGTTAGATTTTATCCGGCATTCTTTGTGCTCCCACTGAAAATACAGAATTGTTGGAGGGAAACTGGACATTTTCCAGAGGTACGCATGAGAGCAAAGGGGGAAAGGAAGTGCCCTGAGCAACAGATCTCATCAAATGCAGTTTCCTATGGATTTCTCTTTCTTGACAGATCAATTTTTTTAACTGAACAGTATAAAAACTTTCTGTTATTTCAGTGTATGCCCGTGCAAGTTCCTCTGCTTTCCCTTTGTAGTCCTATTCCTGAAGGCAATCTGGCTACACCCTGAGATGTGATGTCTGCCAGCAGAAACCAACAAGCTCCTGAGTTGAACTGGTAGACATACAGCCCCACTTTCTTCTATCTCAAATGAATTATTTTATGAAACTTAATTACTTAATTAAGGATCTTAATTACTTTTGTGACCTCTATCCTTCTGCCAGTTTTAACTCAAATAAGCTAACAAGTTAAAAAGTCACTGAGACAAAGACTAGCCCAAGTGAGAGAGGGGCTTCCATGGGAAGTGAGGCTGAAATGGTACCGTTGAGTTTAGTGACGTTGCCAGAGAAGCAAAGAGCGTGCACAGCATACGAAAGGACTACGATTTGAGAGAGCAAATGTGTAAGGCAATCGTGTCCATTATAATCACTTTGCTCTAATGAGCATCCAGGAGTTGAATCCAAACGAAGAGTGCCTTCTGCTTCACGGTGAGTCATTGCTTCCATCCACCGAGGGTGAGGGGAGGCTTGGAGGGCTTCCTCAGCGGCATGTGCCCCGCATAGGGTATCATTCACAAAGCTTTTAGTGCTGCTGCTGCTGCTGGGCTTTCTGAATCATAGGGCTATTTCGGTGGTGCCTGGTGGGATGCAGGTCTTGTGGCACAAGGGTAGTGAAACTCGATGCTTCCTGAGTGCAGCGAGATGCCAAGATGGGGAACTAGCTTTGTCTGAGTGTGCTCCAGCAATAAGATTTGCTTGGTCATTATTGCTCTTGGCTGGATACTGGCCATTTCTGTGGCCTCCAACGTCACTACTGGGCCCTATCACAACTGCCTTCTCCGATCGTTGCAGTCACCGGGAGTCCATCGTTCATTTTCTTGAAAATGAACTTTTCTTTCTGTTTACCTGTGGCCTGTTTTTCACCCCTGAGAAATGCTCTACAATTCTGGTAAGCTCATTTCTTTCTCAGAGCTTTATAGAAAGTCATGAAATACTCCTGCTTCAGCCCTTGCTTCTTCTATACCCTGAGGACTGCCAGGTGGGGGTCAGTGACGTGCAGCAGCAGCCCTGCGTGCCTGGGTGCCTCAGGTAGGCACCTTGCAAGGTGAAGGGAGTAACAAGCACTTCTGATTCATTATTCAGTTTCCATGGCAGTAAAGACAGAGGCTGAGTCATGCACAGTTTTGGAGTCGTCATCCCTGGAGCATCTACCATCGGTGCAGCTCTGGAGACGGTAACTCTTTCTTGGAGCATGTACCCAGCCATGCAACTCTGGAGCTGGTAACTCTTTCTCCACCTTTCGTTTTACGAGGCTGGGATGTGCAGCACAAGGGTACGAGATTAGGGCACTCATGCACAGCGGTTTCATGGTATTGTACAAGCGTTAGAAGAAGTCTGCTGAGCCCATGGCAATGGCTGTGGTCACTAGCACTGGAGGACGTACTGCATACGTGCACGACTACATCTTACAAAGGCGGAGGAACCCCCATGCTGCTATTGGCACAGTGGCCTCCCGATATCATGTATGGCTGCAAGGACGCAGACCTCCACTTGGGACACTGAGAAGGGCATGTGTCACACACAGCATGCCATGACACGCTGCAGTGTCATGAAGGCTGTTTTGGGATATATTAAACCATCCTGACGATGAGGATCTGAAACCACTTAAGTCCACCCCAGTCCATGAAGATGCGCAAGAGCAGCAGATGCCCAGAAAGGAGGCTGTCAAGACATTCCCATGGACTTATGTCAGTTTAAGCCAACCATAAAACTGTGTCTTAAGAGTTACACAGTTTAGGGTTTGTGTTATTAATTCCCAAAACAATTTTCACCTATCCTAACTAGCTGCTTGTTTGACCAAAAAGCAGCAGATACTGTATTTGAAAACTGAACTGGGTAATGGCTGACTCTTCAAATGCAAACAGGCAATAAAGGTACTCCTTCCCGGGTCCCACATTGCTGGCACTGAACAGGCAGTAAGAGTGAACGAGTGGCCATCAGCTGGAAAAAAGTTGCGTCTAATAGACTTGCCATTTTCAGCTCAGTGGCGGTGGGGAGTCCTGAACATGTGGCTGTAAGGAGTTGAGGGGTAATATAGCTCCAGCTTAGTGATTTGAAGGCTGATGGGCTGAATTTTGAGTATTCATGACTGCAATTCAGTGTTGAATTCTGCATATGGAGAGGGCGGGATGCAACTCAAGAAGGAGATTGGAAACATAGTGGCTCATCAGGTCAACATGGTGGTGTATAGAAATGGAGAAAGCGGAAAAAATCCCACATCCTTCAGACAATGCAGTATGAATGTATATATATGTACGTATATACATACATGCACGCTGACAAACACTAGTTTGCTGGTTTCTACCAAGGTACTACTAGCAATTCAAGTGTTTTGGGGAAAGATGGCTGCCGGCCACAATGCAGGCTGGGCGCTGACACATACAGCTGTTTGAGATCCTGCATGCTTAGGATCTCTTGGTTGTCAGACACACCAGTTCAGGGAGCAGAAAGCCGCACAGTACTGACAATCCTCTTGTCCACTTGGATGGGCTAGAGATAAAATGCTCCGTGTTTGGTGTCCTGTGCTTGAGGCCCCATCCAGCTCAGTACGGACGAGTGAAACACTCTGGGGAGGGTTATCCTTCCTCGTTTTCCTGTAAGTCACCTTCCTGTCTTTTAATGCTGCTCC
This sequence comes from Cariama cristata, assembly GCF_000690535.1. Taxonomy (NCBI): domain Eukaryota; kingdom Metazoa; phylum Chordata; class Aves; order Cariamiformes; family Cariamidae; genus Cariama; species Cariama cristata. The sequence continues at coordinate 358 of NW_009638234.1, read as the reverse complement.
TTCTACCTTACGCGTCGTGTCCCACCCCAGCGCCTGAGCAGCTCTTTCAAAAACACAGAAGGTGCCGTCTCTGCGCCAGACCCCCGGGCCTCTCCCTACGGAGACCGCTGGCAGCAGCACAGCTCCTGTTCAAGGGGGTACGAGCAGTCATGGCACACAGCAACGACAAAACGCCGCTCATGCCCGCTTGTCAGGCGTGTGCCGACGGACGGACGGACAGCACCTGGCCATGAAGCGTGAACAGGGGGGCGACGTCAAAATCGTGACCCTAGAGCAGCAGCAAACACCTTGGCAAAGGGAGCAGCACCGGGCAGGAGGTGCGGGGCAGGGCAGGGAGCAGCTGCGCTCCCGGCAGTCG
>NW_009638233.1:21913-46073 GCF_000690535.1 Cariama cristata | reverse complement strand
AGACATAGCATTATTTCTTCTATTCACCATTAATTTTACTGACCTCAGGGTATGGTCCAAAGAATGAAAGAAGAACAGGAAGCAGCACCAATCCATTCAGAACTCCCAGAATGGTTAAGATTGCCAAAACAGCAAAGAAATACCTGAAGTAGGGTTTAAACGGGTTTTGGGGAGAGAATAGCCACAAATATTGTTAGAAATAAGGGATTACAAATTACTTCTACATATGTTAAAATAATACATATACTAAATGAAATCTAAAATATTACCAATATTGTACTAAATGATTGTATCACTTTCCATATATAGATATAGGGTTTTTTACCTTTTGAATTAGAGAAGCTACATTCCACAACCCAAAGTGTTAGTTGATAAAAGAAAGAAAAAAAAAAATTACATTTGTTAATTTCCCAGAATCTGGAAGCATGTAATGTTATTTATGAATGTGTTACACAAACACAAAAATATGGAATGTGCAGTGAATAGCTGAATGGATTGAAAGCACAAATACAATGAAAAGGGGCCCCCATTAGTGAAAACCCAGCAGAAGCAAACAAATGAAGTGAAGGGTGTAGAATTTAAACAATTTAGCCTAGAAGGAAAAGAAGCCCTCTTCTCCCAGCAGCTAATCCACTGTGAAATGCTTCTGCATCGTACAGCAGAATCTCTAATTAAATCTCCAGTGTATCAGGTAAGTGTTTCCCTTGCTGTTCATTAATCACAATTTTCTGCCTAGAATTCTGCAAGTTCCAGTTTTACCAAATAGCTCGAATTGCAACCTTTTTACAACACAGGAACCCGCTTTCTGCAAAGAAAATGCTGCCCATTCTATAGTAAGCTTCAGCATTGTACTGAGTAAGAGCACTCCACAATGGCAGAGCTGCATTGCAGGCTAATCTTTTGTTGAACAATTTAGCATCTCTGAATACTCTTGTTTTGCGTCAGCCAATTCAAACATAAAGGCTGAAGTACTATGGAAGAAGAGGAAAGTGCACAAGTGGTTGTCCTTTCCCACCACTGAGGGCTAAGGTCTGGGATCCTTCATGAATACCAAGGTAAACCTGTCAGTAAAAGGAAAGCCTTCCTAGTTGGTATTCGGCACAGCTGGGGCTCAGACTAAACTTAAGGCTTCATTCTAATGATTTCAAGGACTCAGTCTTGGTAAATTCCTGGAGGAGAAGGCAAAGGAGAAGAACGGAGAGTCGGTTTGCTACTAATGGGTCTGCTGATTACAGTGTCTAGCTGGCAACAAACTTTACTGCTTCCCTGTTTCCACATCTGATCAAATATATCAGAGTCCTGTAAAACTACAAATATCCTGCTATTGTAAACATTTGGGAATTTCTGATCTGCATTAGCAAAAATCAGCAAGCCAATCTACTCTACTAACATAAACCACCAGAACTTTATACTGGGACAGAGATCAACAACAGGCATTAAAAACATTTGCATCTCATCCATCTAACGCTAGGATAAACAGGAGGATTATAGCTCTGACCACTTGGTGTATACAATGTCTGTTAATTTACTTAATCTTCCACATTGTTGGACTAATCTATCGCTTTCCGGAAGTTTGGGATCTTCTTCGCCCACTGTAACAATGCTCAGGCTCCCATAGTTTATTTTATTTTATTTTTTAAACAAGGCAAACTGAAGTCAGATTGTGCTAGAAAATGAGAAACTGATGGCCAAAAAAAGTAAAATAATACAAGTTGAAAAGTTGAAAGGCTCATTTTATAAACTGAGAGAACATCCAATCCAAATTTGGTGTGAAGGGCTGCTACAATCTTCCATTTGCTATGACACAAAAATATGTTTGCCAAAATCTCGTCTGTTAAGAAGGAAAGTAGTACACCAAACGTACCCCTGTAAATTTAGGTTAAATCTATAAGTAACCTATATGTTAAAGTGTTCCAACCCTTACAAGATCAGGTCCTAAAAGAATAATTCTACCTTATTTCTTCAATACCGATAAAATAAGTAAAAAATACTGATAGGAAAAAAATATAAATTCTATTTCAGGACATGCAATATCTATATAGTAACGATCTTCATGTACGTTTCATGAGGTCTAATTGCAAACTGTCTGCTTTCTTCAAATCTCTTTCATACATAAAAAAATCTTGATGAGATTCAGCAGCCATTCTCTCAGTTCCTGCATCTTACATTTTGTTGTTCTTGTTGTCAAATGGATGTCAGCTAAGTCTAGTCATCTATCCAGCTTATGTCTACTGAAGTAGTTAAGTCATCTTTCAGAGCACTTTTATTTGGCCCAGTTCTACCTCAGTTCCATTTTAGGGCTTGGATTATTTTTTTTCGTGCTGTAGTTTGCCACAAAGAACCTGTGTTACTTCTAAGATTAGCCATTTTGCAGAGCTCCACAGGTTGTTTGGAATAGAATAGGATCTGTTTCATCGCACTTCTCAAATTCCCCTCAACGAAAAACTTGCTTTCCTCTCACACTTGACGAATTCACATTCTTAATTAAATTCACAAGAAACAGTCTGCCTGTAGTTCTAAACAGAAGGGCCTTCAGGCTTTGCTTTACAAAATTTTAATATGAAGTTCTGTGTTCATACTTATGGTTCCCCAGCTCCCAAACAGGGCTTTTTTTCCTCTCCCTGTTATACATCACTGCAAACCTCACAAACGGAGAAGGCCCGGAGAGAGTCACTTGCAGCACAGTTGCAGCATGTTTGTAGTTCACATGTCCTTTGCACACAAATTATTGTCTGTACAAGAAGTCTGGAGGACTCAAAGGTTAAAGGTCAAACCCAGCTAACACCGGACAATACTAGACGTTTTGAACTGACTCAAACACAGCATTAGCAAACTTTGCTAAAGAGGGTCATTTTTGTGTTCTCTCATGCTGGGCGTCAGATTTTCCTGGAACAGCTTTTAATACCAGCAATGGAAACACCACTGCGTCTAGCATGTAACAAGGAGTTAATAAAACAGAGGGAAAGCAGGACCATGACGTAAGCATGCCTGACACACCATGCATAGTAATAAAATGACAGATATGCTGAAGTGACTAAAAATTAAAAGCACACTTATGTTTATTTTAAAAAGAAAGTCAAGACACACACAAATGCTTTACCTGACAATAAAATCAAACTCTGATCCTGCGAGCATTAACACTCCAAGCAGAGTGGACACGGCCCCATCCAGCACTGGCGCAAACATGTGTTCCAATGCAAGGACAGCCCTGTGGTTCCTGTCTCCTATGGCAGTTAAAAATGCCTGTAAAACAATGAAATCCATTTTATTAGACAGATGCATACAACCTTCCAAACAGCCTCTCCCATAGCATGCGCAGTTTTTCACCAGTTAATTACTTCAAACTACAGTTTAGGAAAGTATCTCTATAACTGGCTAACCTTCAAGAAAAGGCCTGATTCTGCAGTCATACCACATAGCGGCTGCTGAAGTCACACGACCAGAGTAAGCACTGATTACAGAGTCAGACCACAGTAATGATTTTGGAAACAATGCCTGCTTGCATCAGTAGGCTTTTGTCTCAAGCTTTGCTTATTTCCACCTGCAAAGAATTCATTTTGTGGTAAAAGCATTTCAGATGTCAAAATTACAGGGCTACTCCTCTCACTCTCGTGGGGCCATGGTTTCCAGGACTTTTTTTAACACTTCTATTTCACTCAAAATAAATGTTTTTGCAACTTCTACTACTTCAAAGCTAGTAGGCCTATACATATAAAATTGCCTTAGGAACAGTGCTGAACACAGTAGTGCCTGAGCAACAGTATGACTAGAGAAATTACTTTCTCCCTCCAACTCCTTAGTGAACAAGCTGTATCAAGAACACTCAAATGCTGTTTTGTATGAATTTTTCTTCTCTGTGTATGACTTAATGGTTTAAGAAGACAAGAACCTGTTTGACCTTCGTGTGATTTATAAGGGCTCTCTCTCTGGTGAATTCTCTACTGCCTGTTAAGATATGAGCTCAAGCAGCTATCTTCCTCTTGGTCCAGAAATTTAAGTGTCTCTTCTCTAGTGGGTTATTTTCACTTACTTGACAAATTTGGAGTGAGATCAGTCAACACATTAAAAAGTTATTTGGTGGGACAAGCAGACCAAAAATGGGTGCATGTAGAGTGAGATTAAAAGTGGTCTGTTGGAAATTAACATATCCAGGACATTTTACATTCCCATATACGTAAATGGATAAAGAATCCCCCTCAGGGTAAAGGCAGCTGTCAATGAGATGATTCACATGAATGGGAGCTACGGGATCTGATCCACAAACATATTAACAAGTTATATAAACATATGTATATGCATGTAATTAAAGGATGCATAATACAAGAGTACACTATCAATTCAGAAGTTATTTGCAGAATTAAAAAAATGAGGTGACAATTCACAAGCGATAGCAGAGAACTAAGCCACAAGTGGATTGTGAATTACTCTTAAACAAGTTCAATTAAGTTCTGTATAAACAGTTCCAGCATTGCCTTTTTTGTTTATGCAACACTGGTTTGAATGTTTATATGCAGAAAGTTCTGTGAAGGTCAGTATTGCTGCTATCATCTGAGCTCTACTGGGCATTCTTTTATTTAAAGCCTATGTCTGAAAGTTTTTGACTGCAGAGTCAATGTGAAAAAACTGCAATTTTCAGTTTGCTTGGCATTTTGCCTTCAGCCACAGGTGACTTTTACTTTTGTGTATATATATATATATATATAGTCCTGTAAATTAGATTAATTTCTTTGCATTTAGAAACAACTAAGGGTTTTGTCCTTTTTTATTCCAGTTTTCCTGTTTAAAATCTTCAATTCTAAGAAACTGTAATTTCTTTCTTCCTCTTGTACATCATTAGTTTTTGACACTTCCCAAATTATTGCAAGTCCTAGCAAACAGGTTTATCTCCAAAAGCCTAACTATCCATAGCAGTAGGGGAAAAAAGACGTCACCACTTCAGGGATCCAGTTGCTCCTCTTTAACCTTACGCTACTTCCCTCACAATTTTTCTTAAAGTTATTCTTTCCATCCTGCCACTTTACGTGCCTCAACTCTGCACATCATCTACAACATGTTCTCAGTATTTGGCCATCTCCAGTGTGCTAAGATCCCCGTTAGTTCTTCTCTCTTTTTCACTGTCGCCAGATCCTCTTAGCAGTCTACCAGTCCTCCTTTAGAGTCCAAAAGGCCTGCTGCATTCCCATCCAATGTTGCCATCACTTTCCAGCCCCCTCCCTTCACTTCTTTTTGGATTGCTACAGTACTAATATACTACAGATTACAGTAGACTACAAGCACCTCCTCCCTGAAATTATATTATATTGATTACTCATCCTCTCCTACTTTTTAGTACAGTAAAATTCAAATCCATTAAAACAATAATATTCTTAAACTATTCTGAAATATCAATTGGAATAGCCTTATAGGAAAATGACTTATGAGTGTGCAAAATGTTGGAAAGATCAGCACTGACATTGTCAAATGTTAACACAGAAAAATAGCCCTTGTCACCAAATAAAGCAAGATGAGTTTTGCATATCTTGAATACCCAAAACTGCCCCCTTGCAAGCACACTTTTGTTTCTACGCATTTTTGCACATCAGGTTGACTAAGCTGGGTGAGTAGGTGCACTCTAGATTTGGACACTTAATCCTGAAAATGTTGACGAACTTTATATGAAACGCATTTTTTCCCCCCTCTCTGCTCCTCCTCATCACATTGGAAAATATTTTCCTACAGACTGCATGTTTGTGCCTGTTATTAATAGCCAATGGGTTCTGAAAAGAAGGTGTAGATTTTTCAAGTGGAAAATTAATTCAAATACATTCAAATTTTAGTGGTCTAGAGAGATCAAATGACACTATATGTGATTTTTTAAATCTCCTTTAAAGGCTTCTCTTCCATTAGATATGGATCTACATGCAAGAGGGGAAGAAACAGCTACACAACACTGAGGCAACAACAGTGAGGCTGCAGACAAGGACCAAAAGAGCCTGGACTGAAGTAACGTGCATTAAGAGCTCTGCTTTGTCTATATATCTGCATCTCTCAGATGACTAGGTATCACAGGTAAGGTATCCCCTCTTATCTCCTAGGAGACTGACTCAGTAGTTAGGAACTACCTCATCGAGATCAACTCCGATCTATCAAGACAAACTGAATGGCACACAAAACTGTTTGTGACCAATTTCCTTCTGAGAATCTTGTCACTGACTTAGGAGACTAAGTAAGGATTTATGATCCTAACATTGCCACCATTATATTTTAAAATATTTTGAAAATGCTTCCTGATTTTACATACCAAAGCAACATGAACAGTGAATTCCACGCCAATGCCAACAGAGGCAATCAGGATAACCACAGGCACTGCACTCAGCTTTATTCCAATTAGACCCATCATGCCAAACAGCTCCACAGTCATCAGAGCCAGCACCACCACCTAGATGATTTCAAACAGCTGTTAGTAACCTTTCTTATACTCCAGACAAATGAAGAAAAAGGTATTTCAAAACAACATGGTGACTATAAAACACACTCCTCAACCCATCCTATATTCCCAATGACAAGCTGCATTTCCTTGTTTCGTTGTGCTCAACAGCAATGACTTGCTGAAGAGCCAGTTTAAATTATAGTCCTAAGAACCAGTTAACAGACCAAGTATCAATTTTGTATTGGTTACAGTTTATCAGTGATCTGAAAAACAATTTATTCTTCCTTATCATGGACACCCCCCAAAACATACATTTTCTTTTTTTCACCTGTTTCTCGGACAACTGTTCCAGAAAATGTAACTTTGAACTACCTGTATTGGAATTCTTTTTGTAGAACTGCAAACACAAGTGAGGATGACTTTTGAATAGGTTCAAAGCCCAGAAGAAAGTGAATGCCGTAATCAGCTGGTGAGTCTCAGGTTACAGAGGGACTCTGAGCTTTTAAGATACGTGGAGGGATTGACACGGACAAAGTGAACAGTTAAATCTAAGGGAGAGCTTTTATTTTTCTTTCATCTACCTTGTAAAAAAAATTGAGGAAAAGGGAGGGGAGGAAATCTGTAGAATCAACTTTAAAAGTTGCTAAAGCCAAGCAGGAAAAAAAAGATAGACATACTTATAAAAGCAATGGTGGACCTGAAAATAAACGCCTTTTCCAAGCGAAAAAGGTATGCACTACAATAAATGATTTTATAAGCTAATGAATCAAGAGTAATAACATAAATTGCTTGATTAAGTGCTATGAAAAATATTCTAGACTAAACATTTACATTTTAACATACCTGTCGTATAAACGTATGTTACAAAAACTAGTAACTGTTTTACGCTTTTCTACTTCTGGCATTTTATAAACCATATGATAGTTTATGGAATTTAAACAAAGGGACATCATCATTCAATTTAACTTGAATGTTTACTGAGAGGCTTATGGTGCCTTGCAGAAAGCATGGAGGAGTATTCTCTTTGGTTAATAATTTTATGGCTCTTTCTCATTGATAGCTTTTTCCACAGCGTGTACTGTACAACCTAACCATTTCAGTTTTTCCAGAAAGACTGCATTCAGAAATCAGTGGGAAAATTTACTGGCAAGTTAGTCACAAGCAACTGCCTTGAAAAATAACTATGTCTGATAAAAAGGGAGAAAGAACAAATAATTAGAAATAACTTTAATAAAGCTCTTAATTTTTCCTCTGTGCTTTACTTCTCATGTTAGTGTATGTGTGAGCAAGGGCAAAAGTTTAGGTACCTTTCTAGAAAACCTTTAAAGCTGCAAAAAAGGTGGCCAAAGGATTAAGGTTATTAAGGTTTGTACCTTTAGCATGAACCCTACCCCCTCAAGTTGAATAAATATATAATGAATGATGCAATATACATACTCCAGCAGAGGCCCAGACATAAACAAAACCTTCCCGACTACAGCAAGAGCTATGCTGAAAGGAATTTGACTTCAACAAAGACCCTTATAATAAACTTACAATGATCCCAGCCGTCCAGGGGTTTAGGAGGAAGAGGGCACACACCAGAAACGTGCAAGCCAAAACCACGCTAATGGATAAAAGGAGCCAGTGACGAAGCCCAATGTATTGCTCCCAAAACAGAAATGGGTAACCATTTGGGTAGCTGGCGATCCCCAGGCTGGTGTAGTTACTACAGATAGCTCTCACTTTCTCAATAGCCTCCACAAAGTCAGAAGTTTCACGCAATCCGTTGAGGTAGAAAGGAAACTGAGCGTATTCTATGGGCTCAGCTGCTGGAACTAGGAAAAGAATAAGTGGTGTTAAAATGTGTGTTTGGAAAGAAGATACACAGCATGATTAACAAAACACTTTGCTCTCCATAGGAAAATGCTTAAAGGTGTTGAACTTAAATTTTACCTCTTTGGAACAAGTGACATCTTAAAAACTCCCCAATAAATTGAAAGCTGAAGCAGTACAGGAGATTACTGTATTTTATCATGCAGTGCAATGGAATGAACAGAGTCTACATCAAGTCCCCAAACAATTCTACATAATTTAACAGATACTTTTCAATACATGTATTTAATCCTCATCAATGTTATAGTGGTTTTTACTAAATAGCTGGCCAAAAATCCCTAACTGCAATATAAAGAAGAAGATCACATCATCTTAAAGATTTTATCCAAATGCTTTTCTTTTATGCAAATGCAGCTCCTTTGAAATCCAAGGTCACTTCCCTGAGATTAATTGAAGACCACTGACACAAAATGAGAGAAAAATTATGCTCAATCAGGCTCGTTGATTTCTAAGATTTCCACTGAATATTTTGAAAGTCAGATTCAGAAATCCATGTTCTGTTACTTATGCAAATGACTGGGAAAAAAAACCAACATAAAACTGATGGTTTACTGAGGAAATACATAACTTTTTATCCTTTAATAATTTGACAAACCAACACTCTCTATACTTTTTCTTGAGCATAATGCTAAGTCTACTGTATGACAAAAAAAGAAAAAGGTTCCACAACAAGCATTTTGTTACTGCCGTTGTGTGTTCCAGACCCTGCAGGGTCATTCAGTTGACTTGCTAAACATGATTTGCCCTATTATAATCTCAACTATAAATTTTCATTAAGACAAGACTTGGCTGACTGCCACAAAGCTCTAGGGTTCGGATACACTGAAGCACGGCTAGCTGGTTACCCAATCACATTTCCAAGAGCACCAGTCCTCCCCTATATGCCCTCTCCCCTTCCCCACCCGTGTCCAACTAGCAATCCTCGCAACAAATTGAAAGCTGAAGCAAAGCAATGTGAACTGGCATTGGTGCTCAGGAAAACAGTGAATGGCACGGAATGGGACTGCTCCACTACCTAAGTAGCTCTTGTACCATAGCAGTGTTGGTAGCTTAGCACATGAGCTAACTTGATAAAAATCCCCTAGGTATTAAGAATTGAGGATAAACATGATACAGTCTCTGGGATGAAATTTCAGAATGACATAGGCAGGCATTTCATGCAGTCTCCATGTTTCTCTCACAGACAGAACTATCAGCTAACACTAAAAAGCAATGCTTAGTGTAAGTTTTTATAGCTTTAAAATGTTATAGAACTCATTAAAAACTTTTCTGAACGTGATAAAACCCTGCAGCGGTGCCACGTTTGCAATGGTGCGAGGGTCTCCTAAGACTACAGAGTAACACAATATATTGTCCTGTTTATGCTTCTGAGCCCTGTGCAGCATCAGCCAACTACAGAGTTACTGGTTCTTGCAGGAAGAAGTGGGGGCACTTATATAAACTGTAAGACATTACGATGATATGCTACTTACTTCTCAGCCTTGTTTCTGGCATATAGTCTGCTTTGTCATGGACCCACTCTGGGCGGTGTGGCCGGATGTTGGCTTGTGAGGCAGCATAGGCCACAGGGTCATTGCTAACCCAGGCTGTCAGGTAGATGTAGAAAGCATTTGGGTTAATGATTCCATCCGCATCCACCAGACGCTGTTTAGTCAACTGCAAAATGGAAAAAATTAGAAGCCTTTCAGAATGAGTTTTGCTTTCGGGGCTCTTGCCGTAAAGCTTTCAACAAATGGCCTGGAGATGCAACACACACGTAGGAGAGGAAAAGCAAAAGAGTATGAATCTTCACTTGAAGTGACTTATCAGTAAACTATTGTTTGACCACAAAAAAAAAAAAATAATCTATACAGTGACAGTAGAAAGTGGTTATTTATAAATTAGTACTCATATAATATTTACAATAACCACTAAATCAGCAGACAGTTCCAGGATAGACTGAACCAATTAAATCCAAATTCTGAAAGCCTGCAGCCAAGAGTGAAAAACAACCAAGTTGGAGAAACATATTTAAAGACAGGGAAAGAAAACCTGGCAAGAGTCCCTATACACGTCTGTGTGCAGTTAACCTCTGTTGTTAACACTGAAGGAAATGCCACCCAGTAAATGGAGGAGAGCTATAAAAATAAAACAACATCTGTATAAATTTTGCTAACACTTGCCTCCTATGACCTATGTATTCAGAAAATGCCCAGCATCAAGAAAGCAGATGAGTGCCCTGTGTTATTTGGGTCACCGTGGGCAAAGGCATCTGTGGGGTAAACAGCAGTGGTACACTTCTAGGGTTCTGTAGCCAAACCGTGCACAGCTAGAGCTCTGACAGAGGACTCTGTGGGTGAAAAGTATTACTGGGTTTTTTTGTTTTGTTTATTTAAAATTCTGGCTCAGCTCCAGTTTCAGGTCTTTTTAATGAAATGAAAAACAACAGTGACAGCAGTTAAAAAAAAAAAAAAAAAGCTGGATTCCAAGGATCTGGATTCAATTAGTCCACAGGATATGCAACAACTGTATGTCTTCAAGCTGTCTCTGGAACAGCACAGTACAGCGCTCAGCCCCTGTGGGTGCACCACACTTTTCTCCCTCCCAGGCACAGGAAATTATATCAGCAGCTGCAGTCCAATTGCATTTGTTCCACAGTGTACCTGGTACACTCTGCTAAACAAAATCTCACTGAAGGTTTTCTCTTCAGCTCCCTTTCTTTGCTTAATTCATAGCTGAAGCTTCATTCAGACCTGACAGCATGTCGCATGTTGCTATACAGCAGTGTGTTTTACACACCATCGTAACTTTGAACAATGTACTCCACAAATCTGTCACCTTTAATGCCAGGAAAAAAAGAAAGACAATAAATAGATCTGCCAAGAAACTCATTAGAAAGACTATTTTTCTGCCTGAAAGCACAGAGAGTCAATGATGACTCTAGGGGAGGAGAAGTTAGGTTATTGCAGAATTTCTTCTTAGAGGTCTGAAATCTAATTTTAGTAGAAGGAGTCAAACCTAATGTATTTCCATCTACCAATGCCTACAGCAAATGCAGTCACATGGTGTGATAACCTTGCAAAAGAACCTCAGACATATTTTATTCAGGCAGCTCAAACAACCGCCATTCTTAGTTCTGCAACAATATAGCTGTATCTAGTGATGATGATACAAGAATATGACACAGCATTTAATGATTTCAGTCCCCTTCTACTATCATTCATCAACATCCTTTTTTAAATGTTGTATTTTGCATAAATTGATACAAACTAACCAAATAATTACAAGTGCTAGATTCAAAGCCACAGCAGAAAGCTGAGCAAAGGTCAACACTGTAAGGCAATCTGAAGCAAATCAGAAACAACGCCACTTAGGGCAACAAGGCTAACGATGGCTCTGTCTGGTGTAGTACCAGACTCCATCTACCTATGGATGCAGCAAAGCATTTTTCACAATTTCAGTGGAAACTGAGTGTCTCTGACACAGGAGCAGTACCGAACACATGCCAACCCGTAATAATCAAGGGCAGGCATTCCCAGTGCTGATTTTGAACACAACAACACAGGCCAGGCTGCAGCTAACAAGTGGCTTCAGCAAAGTCAAGTCAGGCCATGCAGTAATGTGTAACTCATGCATTCAACTCATCAAGACGAAAGAGAAGACTACAACATGCTCTCTGCATCTCCCCTGATTCCTGATGACTTGTGTATTCCTGTATAAACTGGAATGGACTCCGATACAGTACCTGGCTGATGTCAATGGGCTTTGCTCGGTTGCCTGTTTGTACCAAGAGTTTGTAAGCCAAAACAGCATCATCAGATCCATTTTTGTAATTGTTGTAAGTGATCTTCCCAGTTTCCCAGTCGCTGTCAAATGCATCCTGAAGTCCTGAAGAGTTAAGGGAGGTAAGGGGAAGACAGAAAAAGCAGGTAAGCAATCACTCTTAGAAACAAATTTCAGTAGGAAGAAAGAATAATGACTCTTTTTCATAGTTGAACCAGAAAGAAAATATCCACCTGCTGCCCCCTAAATTTGAGGCTCTGGTCCCGCATCCTTCTCAGAGCCTTTGACAGCAACCTAGCACTCTGCTTGGAGAAGTATATGTGGGAACAGTTAAGCTTGTCTACAGTAAGTGGTTTTCCTTGTGAACCACAATTCCACAATCACTACCTCAAAATTCCATAAGCGTATTTGTATTTATCACCTCTTTCATACACACCCTCCTCAAAACAAAGCTAAAGTCTTGCCCTGACCTGGATGGCGCCAGAACAGAAAAGGGCTGAGTTCAGCCCTGATCCAACTTTGCCACCTGCCGTGGACTTAAAACCACAGGAGGCATTTAGTCTGACATCTAGAAGGGAAACACTCTCCATACTCCTCTCTGTCTCACCAAAACCCTGGCTGAGTGCACTGATCACAGGGGAGGACACACATCGCTCTCATTAACTGTTTTGGGCTACTGCAGAGCACTGAGGCAATAGCTTGTACGATATAACCAGAAATTCCACTACAAGGGGGAAAAAAAACCCCACACTCAAACTTTCAACTTCAAACAGCAACTCAGCTGCTCCTTGAGCACAGCGTGAGTGAACACGATTTTGTCAATTTGTTCCATCTGTTCAACTTGTGCAGCTAATACAAGTCGTGGGATCTGCTGCCAGCACATGTAAAGATCACAGCCAACACCTATTCACTCTCAACTGTTATTTTCCTCCTTGCCACCCTTCAAGGGGGAGGGAATACCTCACAGCACAAATTTGGATCAGATTTAGTACAGGAAGCCACAGCCCAGTACAAGGAGGCTGTGTGCAAGCAGATGACAAACCGCATGTCCAGGGAAGGGAAGGAAAAGGCCGGGGGAGTGGTGGTGGAGGAAATCGCTGACCCACCTCGCAGCTGTGCTGAGGAGCCGTAATGAAACTCATCATTACAGATCAGATAGGTTAGCTAACAGCTGTACAGAGATAAGAGTGCTGGAAGAGAAAACACAACTGGCTAACACCACCTCCAGGCCAGAGTACCCGCTCCCATTTACAAACTCATCCTCTTCTCTCCCTTAGAAAGCTGCCTCCCATGTTGTCCTGCCAAATCGTACCCACTTGTGAAGCCAACAGGCTGAGAATCAAGTGATGAAAGATCTCCACACACAGCCCTCCAGCACCTGCCCAGGAGGAGGACAATTTACCATCAGGTTTTCTGGCATCACCAAAAGACTTTGAGGCCCCCTTTAAAAAATCGTTGTTTGCTGGTGCCCTCAGAGATGGGAAATATTGCTTAGCACATGCAAAAATACCAGTCCATCCCTCCTGTGCCAAATTCAGCTCCATGTCAGTCTCTCAGAAAGTGGCCAGGTGAGAGCATTTGTGGTATCATACCAGTCATATGAAAGATGACTTTGGGAGGTTAAGAGGTGGCTGTGAAAAAAGCACCTGGGAAGGAATGAGACCACCAAACAACAGCTTAACTTACAGTAAAAATGGCTCCGATCAGCAAGAGGAGCACAAAAATTGCCATGATAGACAGCATGTGGGGGTAAAGCTTTCAGACTAACATCCAACCCCTCTCAGGGGGCTCCACAGACACACAATAACAAATACATCCATTGGCATGTGATATTACCAATTTGTGGTGGCAAGGTACATCAAAAAAGGGCATGTATATTTAACATTACTGCAGCGGGTGGGAACTCAGCTGTCCTGCATCTCTCCCCTTCCCTGTTCTCACAAGTTTGGTCATCCCTCAAACCCTGCCCCCTTTTATATCTTTATTCCTCAAGTGTTATTCCTGAGGTTATTCCTCAGGTTATTCCTAACCATTTTATGCTCTGGGTTATTTTATTACTGACCTTGCTGAAGTTGAAAGTCTGCGGAAAGAATACCAAGAAACCACTATCAGTAATACTTCGTTTCTAAAGAATTTCAAAATTTCAATAATTAAAATTTCCCATAACACTTTGAAATTAACAGCAGAGTTGCTGCTTTCAAAGCAAACAGTACTTCTGTTATAAACTGTTCATACCAATGATTTAAAAAGACAACTAATCTTTTATGAATAGGATTAATGAAATGTTTCTGGCCAGAAAGATAAAAGTGACTTGTTGACCTCTTTCTGCAGAAAAGTTATAAAAATGAAGGGAATTTTTAAAATCCTATATATAGGATTTTTTCCTATTAGCAGTCACTTTTGCTTAATGCTTCAGAAGAAAGTGAAATTCTCCAAAATTATGTGGGATGCAGGAATGGAGATGAGGAAGTAATTCCCACTGACTCATGTGAACAGCTGGCACCAGAAAACACCAGATAAGATTACCCTTTGCAAAAACAAGCTTAATTACAAGCCACCAGGGAATTCAAGGTACCTCATTTACATTCGGTCACTTACAAAAATAATGTTAACATTTCCAGTTTAAATGAATGATTAGTGTTAACTCTTCTTCTGTTGCCTTTTCAGTAACAAAAAATATCCTAACATGATATGATACCAGAAAGCAAAATACAAGGGAACCTCTGAAAAAGAAGTGCACTAGGCTGAAGACACTCCACTGCTAGTAAACGAGGTGAAATTTACGGCTAAGATCAAGGATGCCTTCTTCATAAAAAATGCTTTTCTTCACATGCTGTTGCTTCCCTCATTCTGCCAGACAAATGTGTGCGTGTCAGAAGGCCATCCTGAGCCATTAATCTCTAGCACTGAATTCCCAGTCAAGTTAGCAGGAACTAGCCATGAAGTTCAAAGCTGTGTCACTTTGATTATCCTGCTCCCCCAGCACATAAAAATGCACCAGTAGAACTGTTCCCACCTCACAAAGGATCTTCCCTGAATCCAGCCTAAAACTGCACCTTGTTTGTAAATTCTGTTGTCACCTTCCCTCCCCTCTACTCCCTCAGCATCAGCCCCAGTTGGTAACAATCAGGTATTACTCTATTAGTGTCTCCACCTTGAGATAATTCCCTACCTATGACAAGTGTGGCAGCTTTTAGTATAACAGTTTAGTTCCCCCCTGTTACGTCAAAGCCCTGTACCATTTTAAAACATAACTTCTTTCTATTGAAACATCTCAATATCCCTCTTCTTTACAGCTTTGTGAATGTGGTATCACACTCTGCGAAGACAGCCCTGTGTCTTTACAAAGCAGCTGGTTTGTATTAATTGTGCCCCTCTTGGGGAAGGTGGGAAGGAGGGGTAAGGACACAGACCTATATGCTAATTGGTAATCATAATGATTAATTCTAAAGCTGCGGGTGATCAATGGGCCAAGCAATGTGCCTTCTGTCACAGGGCTGGCACATCCACTTGAACCACTGCAAGTCCCTGCTTCCTGGAGTCTCCTTGACTGTTCCAGTATAACATTTTGGCTCCATGCACTCCATCAGTATATCCAGGGTTCCAGGAATACTCACAGCTCCTCTACTGGAAGAAAAGCAGACCACAAGGAAGAAGGACAAGCAGGCTAATGTGGGCTGGAGGAGGAAATGTCACTAGAGGCAGTAAGAAGAGAAAAGAACAGCCCTAAGAGCAGAGCAGATCTGGAAAGGTCCCATACGAGCATGGACATACAACACAGAGAAGCAGACGTGCAGGCCCTTGGCACAGGGCCACACAAACAGTCCTTAGCACAAGGAGGTGATTACGAAGAGAACAGGGAGGCATCCAAAGTGGAAGAGGTTTGGGAAAGTACGTGGTGGGCCTGAGAGAGCAGCGATGTGAGCAGCCCTAGGAGGGAGCAACACCAAGTGGGCTAGCCTCCAGCGTTTCACTTTGAGAAGCCAGGAAGGGAGCAGATCCAAGGGCTCCTCTTTCCGACTTTATCATTGGCAGACTGTGCTGAAGATCCTGAACACGATCTCCGATTTCTGTCTCCCTCATAGGTGTGAAGGTGAGGGGGAAGGTGGAAGGGACAACACCAGACACATTTTTTCGTACTGTTTTGGAACAACAACACAAAATACTCACTGAAGAAATAAAATAAACAGCAGAAGTACAAGAAAATTTGGAAAAGCACGTAGAAAGATGCTTGCTTAGTAATCTAGAAAGTATAGTAAGGTTCCAATCCACCAAAACATCTAAACTATGTTGAATTTTCTTCCTGCCAGTAATACCTTCCCTTATGGCTCAATATGCTTATGTGAGCAAAATATTCTAAATATAACTTCCAGTAAGTAGACTGTAATGAATGGATCCAATATATTTAAAAACCATTAAAAACCCAAAGCTAATAGCTGAAATACTGCTTTGCATGATTTATCAGTGCATTAAACACACTGGAAACTTGATAATTTTGTTTAGATGTGTCACTTAGATGCTTTCCTAAAATTGCCCAAACTGTTTTCAGAAGGAATAAAATACCCCAAATACTAGCAGTTACCTACGTGTTCTCTAAGAGTCATTGGCTGCACTGATCGTGTGTAAACAGTTAAGGTTAAAATTTACAGTCTCACTAGGTCAG
This sequence comes from Cariama cristata, assembly GCF_000690535.1. NCBI lineage: Eukaryota > Metazoa > Chordata > Aves > Cariamiformes > Cariamidae > Cariama > Cariama cristata. Next base: position 29,364 of record NW_009638233.1, on the reverse strand, counting down.
CACAATTTATTTTTCTGTTGGCAAAAACTTCCTGGAGATTCTCCCAACAGAAAGACAGAGGTAGGATACAGTACTCCTGGGCAGGATATGCTTGCTGTTAAATTTGCTGAGATGTAACAGTACTATTTATTTTAAATACAAAACAGTTATTTGTCTCAACATGTGTAATTATAGTATCTTTAGTATCTCTAATAAGCTGACTTCAAACTAATTATCATCATAGTACCTGGAAGGCCATGCCTTCTCTTGTCTTCCCCTGCCTCATTACAATTCAGCACAAAAAAAGCAGCACTACAAAAAGAGTGAGGATACTTGACTGGAAATCTGGAATGTGTAGTAAGTTCCCAATCCAATAAAACACAAGCCACACTGAATTTTCTTCACGCCAGCAGTCCCAGCTGAAGCCAACAGGATCGCTCATGTGCTGAAAGTTAAGCCTGTGCCAAAATCCACTGGCGGACTTTTCATTTACTGTTCTCAAAGCACTCAGCAAACGTTTATTTTACCAAGACAGTGGGCCATATTTGGCCATTAGTTATAAAGCAGAACTCTTCATTAGCTGCTTTGAAATTAACGGCATGAGAAGGCCTCTCATGGATATAATCTCTTAAAGCTTCAAACCTGTCTTACTGGGAGTAAACTTAGCCACAAAGAATTTAAGTGACCTGTTGGAGAAACAGCGAGTCAGCATACAAGTTCAGATCAGAACCTAAGTGTTCTCCCTCCTGCTCATGTGACTGTATTCCAAGAGGGGAGCATTACTAGCATGAACAAGTGGCTACTACTCTAGAAGTAAGAAAAGTTCATGCAACTGTCTCTTACCTTGCAGCCAGTCTCGAAAGTAGTGCAGCCACATTTTGGGAAGCTGCCTATCCTCTTCCAACAAAACATATGTCACATTGCTGAAACTTCTGTGAAGTTCATACAGTAAGTGCTGGACATTTGGATAGTCTGCTTTCTGTGTTACAATATACATGTTGTAGAATGAAAAGTACTTGAACTGTGCGGCAATAAAGTCATATTCCCGTGTTTCCCGTGGTACAATGTCTGTGAGATCTAGTCCATCTCTCACCCGGGTAGTTCCATAAAGGCTGAGCCCAAGTAAACCCAGAAAAAGGAAAATAACCACAATCTGCAACAGAAGATGGAAATGCATTTGTTTAGGTTTCTAAAGAAACTAACAATTCATAATGGCACACTACAAAGCCAGGTTCAAAATTAACGCCCATCAGTCTACTTTAAAGCTTTTATTTCTTCTTCTTTTTTTTTTTTTGTTTTCATACACATACACACTACAAGGCTAAGCTAATTTCTGCTTTATTGAAGGGACTCTGCATCATGAATGAGAAATTTGTATCATAATAAAGTTTAAAAGTGGCTTTAGTTTCACTGTTCACAAGCTTATGTTATTGAAAGTCATCAAAACCCTCACTTGTAACTTATATTTGAAAAGCATGTCTCTACAGCACTTGCAAGATAAAACTTTTGAAGTATGAAATTAGCTGTAAAATTACGAAGAATTGTTATTCCAAAATAATTTTATTTATTCCTTATATTTAATACCGCTGCCAGGATAATTTTATTACTAGGCAAGGCAAAAGCCTGTTTTTGAAAAACAGGTAAATAGTTCCCTGATTACCTTAGCTTTTGGTTTTAGGAGGAACGGAGCATAATGCTTTTCTGCAAAAGATGAGAGCGTCCACTTCGTACAGGGTGGCTCAAGGCAATGCATACTAGAGTCTGAGAATTGGGAAAGCAAATCCCTCGTCGAGCTTGTGCTTTCTGGGCTCTGGCAGCTAAGATTATCTTGCGTCACTGTCACTGGCTGCACAGATATTTCTGAGCGAGGCTCTGCTGTGGTGTAGTACACCTGCGTATGAGGATCGTATTCTGTGCGCAACTGCACTGTAGACTGCATTGTAATCTGAGTTTCATGTGCAAAACTGTGACTGCTGTACGGGGGTGGAGGACTGTAGCAAGTATTGTCGTTTTCCACATATGCTTGAGGCTCAATCTGAATCACTCTAGTGACACATGGACTGTAAGAGAAGAGAAAAACATCTGTTCGCATTTAGATAGATCTTTATTTTAATCAGACTTGAGTGGATAACCTGCTTCTATCTGAGACTGCTTCTGCTACTATTAGATGGTTTATATTAATGAAGTGTAATGATTTGATGTGAATTTTATTCTGCACCTTTAGGAAACATTTCTCAGACATGGTTCAAAGTGTAGGCCTCTGAGAATATGTGTACATTTCCTGTGCTCAAAAAGAAGAAACCAGCATCTGTCTGAAGACATTGACATCTACCCATATCACTCCATTAATTACACATGCTTATCAGGTCAATACCCAGGTAGTTGCACACAGTCTGGAATGCACAACACATGTGTGAGTTTGCATCTACATGCCCATGCTGAGAATCAAGCTATTTAGACCAAAATGTAAACACATGACATTGTGAGTTCTTCTGTTTCGAACTATTAAAGTAACTGTTAAATAATATTTGGGCCTTCTGGATAAGACCTCAAACTTCTAAGCAACAGGCTGAAACCACTTGGCATACACTGACTGAATGTTTTAAAAATTAAGTAAACATAAGCAAAGATTAATTCCTAGGAAGGATGGACAACATGAAGAGACAAAATTACAGAAGTAATTGAAGCATTCCCTTTACTTTAGTCTATGCAAGACCCTAACAGATACCTAGTTTATAAAAAAAACAAAAATTATCAGGGACAAACCTCTTCCTGTAAATGAGAAATGACAAATTGATGATAGAAAACAGTATCAGAGATTTTTCACCGAAAGGACAAATCCTACAAAACCAAGAGGAATTCAGAATGTTGCCTACCTAAACAAAGCAAGCTCTCATTAGCTGCATTTCTTCATATGTAAATGTGCCTAAATTCTGATACACATTTGGTGCAACTTTAGATGAGGGAATAAATAGAAGGTCTGATTGCTTTATATTTCTAAGAATCAGGGCTCCAAAATTCAAGTATATTAAGCCATCCACTGAAACTATGACTGAATCAGAAATGGAAAGGAGGAGTCTTGGCTTGGGATCAACTCCCTGTTCTAACCACTCCCTCAAAAACAAATTTAGAAGAGTGCTTTCTCTCTTTGACATTAAAATTAAAACATCAAACTATGTCAGCTTCTAGGTGGGCGCAAAAGGCCACAAGGTGGATTTTCCACATCCTGGGTATGACAGTAAGAGTACACGTTTAGAAATGTAGCCGAACCTCTTCACTGCAGGCAAAAGCAAAAACTAAGGTAGAAAATATGCTTAATTTCTAAGCGGTGGCTCTACTGATAACAGGGCACTTCTCCTAGCCCCACTCTATGCTCAGAGCTGGTCATGTATCAGGTTGAGTCTGTGTATTCACGCTTTAGAATGGCGGTATTACCATTCTAAATTACTATTGCAGCCGTAACAGAAACTTTATCAAGCATTATCTTATAACGGTACTGAGCATCCTGCATTCCTCACAGTCCTATGAAAAACTCGGCTAAGGGGAAATTACTTTATAGTTTATACATTATGTTTATGTATTTAAGTTTAAAGACATAAAAAGCATAAAAATTAGCACCTAGTGATTAACTGTAAGTACGGCTTCTCAGTACCATGAGTTATGTACAGTCTTCCAAGATTACTCAATACTAGCACTGGACACCTTGCAGTACCCCGTAACATTCTAAAAATATTTGAAGATATTCCTTAAGTATGGATCTTTTATCTGCTTTCAAAAAGTTGTCCTCCAACAGTCAAAATTAACATACATATGAAAGAAGGGGAAAAAATGTGTGTGTGTGTGAGAGAGGGAGAAACAGACTGACCTATTTTAACTTTTCCCCTCAGTCAGGTAAAAAGCAAGGTAGCAAATGTAAGTTGGTCACCAGCAATGAAGTCGTAACAATACCATACTGAGCCTACTGCAGTCAAGAACTCCCACTCCTGATGAGGAAAAGTAGCATTGATTGGTGACCACAAAAAGGACACACCTCATACATCAATCTATCACACATTCTCACCTTGTAAAACAGCAAAATATATCCAGTCTCCTGTCTTCCCGACGATAAAGGTCCATGCTCAGGATAGCAGGAAAAATCAGCAGAACCATAGCAAAGTTGAATACCACCACAACTGCTGCCTAGAGATCAATCATAGGAGAAGTGAGGTTATTACTAAGCTTCATGTAAGGCATCAGCTTTACAAAGCATAAAACTTCCTTTCAATTCTCATCCATTCATCCATTTATAATGTCAACCCATCAGATGCTTTCAAGCTTTCCCTTGATGAAACTGGGAGATATACTTTTACATTCCCATTTCATTATGGTAGGTCTATTGTAGTTAGTTAATTTCTTTTAATAATAAAATTAAGATTTTAATACATCTGTGCCTGGAGACATGGTGATGATTTTTAAAGTGGAAAACCAGAGTCAACAAATCATACTTTTGCATAAGATTCTGCCATATTCAGAGTCTCACAGTAAAAAATGATGGAAGCAAAAGCAAATCTGGAACTAGAACTGAAGTTCTCATATTTAAGGGATCTGAAGTATTTTAAGTATCACAATAACATTAAAGCACATTATTAAATCAGAAATGAAATAAAGGTTTAAGTAAATTTTAATGAAACTATTCTATCTAGTGAAATATTATGTACTTGATGTACTTACTTGAAAATCTAGCCAAAAAGAGCAACATTTGGGGTTTATCAGGGATTATTTTAGAAGGAGAATCAAAATTAATCCAACACCATGTAGTAAATCTACATATTAATATGCTTGTGTTTAACAGAACTTGATTCATGAGCCAGTCTACCAAAATGAGTCTTAAATTGGAACAAGAATACATCTTAAATTGGAACAAGAATACTTGGTTTAATTTGTAAAGCAAACATTACGTAATGAAAAAAAAAAAAAAACAACTTCCCCACCCACCTCCTTTCAAACCGTACTTCAAACCCTTTCCCACACAGAGATTCCCAGAGAATCTCCATAAACATATGTGGTGCAGTATCTATCATTATTATTAATAGCATTTATTTGTCATGCAGAATGGTTAGGAGCACTAGCCATCACAAAGGGAAAGCCTGGGGATAGATGGGACTGGAAGATAGTTATAAGAGTAGGAGAGATGCTAGGGAAAAAAAAAAATGGTTGACCCATCAACAGGTGAAAAAAACCTTGAAATCCTTATGTTTTACCCATTAGATAAGCAGTAGCCAGTTTCATGTTGAAGAAATCATATAAACTATCAAGCGCTTCTACCTGTAACTTCTGAAGTAACAACTGCCTGAGTTAAAGCAGTCATAAAAAAAGAACAAAAGTTGGGCTACAAAAATGAAGTCATTGACCTGATATAAATAGGCCCTCCTTTTTTGAAATTAACAAATGGCTGCTTTTGATGTTGAAAAATCAGGCCTCAAAACTGGCAGCTCAAAAGATGTGATATTCAAAATCCATGTTTTAAAAATTCTTCATTTATGTGTCAAAAAAAAAATAAATTGAGAATGACAGAATCCACTAGTTATGTAAACATCTTCTAGTAATTTCTATCATGAATATATTGCATACAAATGTCTTTTTTGTTGGTGTTTCTCTTTTGTTGTCTCCAGTCTGCTTGAACTAAGATTTTGGTCCTGCTGGTTGTCTGTAGACATAACTACTAAAACAGAATCTACCCAGTACTTAAAGCCAAATTTAGCCATCTTTGAGAGAAAAGATCCAATGAGTATTCACGATTTATAAATATCCAGAGAGAAAGGTATGTAAGGTCATAGCCAAGACTTTAATATTAAGTGATTTCCTTTTGGTCCTCTTTAGAATTAATTGAATCTGTCAGAAAAACAAATGGCTGCTGTGGCAAGCAAGGTGTTTGTTGGACATAGTTCATACAACTGCTTTCTTTATTGCTGCTAAACAAGAGAAGGTTGAATCACCTATATAACATGAATAATTAGTTGTGTCTAACCAGGACCTTCTATCAAGGATCAGCTAAGATTTATTGAGATTTGGAAAAAACAGCTGAGGCCTGACTCAGTAATTCTTACTCCTCCCAGCATGGCTGAAAAATTAACAGAAGTCCTCTGTTCCTGCTCCATGAACTGCAAATACTTCATACCTTATCAGTTCCCTTTGTAGACTCCAACATCCTTGAATCTCAAATGCTGCTAAACCTGAAAACTAATACTTAAGTGTATCGTAGAGATGCCATTAAAGTTAGTTATACTTACATCTGATTTTTTAAGAAGCATCTAAACTAATCCAACAACACACAGTAAATCTGCCTATTAACATGGCAGCTCTTTTTAGAACAAGTGGCTTTTCCACTATGCCATCCCGGTGTTGATGTACTAACCCTACAAGTAAAATATTTTTAAACAATTCTCTCCATTCTGATTGGTACTTGAATAGATTCCTATGGCTTAGCACCACACTTCCTATACATTGTACACTGTGTCTGCCTCACCCACCTTCCCAGCTTTTCAAGGATGGTTCCCAGCATTTTAAGGATGTAACAGTTCTCAGTTTTCACAATTAAATACAGAAAACACTGTTCTTGTATCAATTCTTATTTGTTGTCCCATCAAAAAACACCCTGTGACTTGACAAGGAGAGGGAAGGAAGAACCGTTGAGAGGTGACTCCATCTCTGACCTGATGCATCAGCCACTGCTTCCCCTCCCAATACCATTTAGACATCTGGTGGCTGGGAATGGGAAGGTTATGAGAAATGCCATCGCGCCAATATCCACAATCTGTAACAATTACATGGACTGGAAAAGCACCAACAAAAACCTGTGGTAGCAGAGCTTCCAGAGTACAGGCTGTGTGTTAGCAGCACCCAAGCTGAGAGCATGCTTGGGATTTTTGGGCACAGAGAATCTTCTCTCACCCCTTCAGAGAGGAATGGTCAAACGGGAGAGGAAAGGGCCTCAGACCTTTTCCCTGAGAAATCAACAGAGGTAAGATTAGTCCTAGAAGGGATAAAATGGGGCCTACTCAAGGGTGTAAAATGAAGGCATTCAGTGAAATGAGATCAGAGAGTGGTAAAAAAATTCCATTAATCAGAAAAAAATGTTGGTCACTTCCTGAGAAACATGCTCCGTTTTTTGCATCTTTTCATAATGCACAGCCTAAAAATATTATTGCTGCTGCAACTGGTAACGGAGACAGAAGAATGGCAGTCTGTGCTGGAGGCAGCAAGGGAGAGGCGAGCCAGACTGGTAGGCTGGGGCCCCGCTGAAGGTATGTGCTGCTATGTGCCATTCCTGGCAGCCCACCCAAGGAGAACGGGTGTGCTGTATAGCCAGAGGTGATGAACAGATGAGGAGGTCTGTCAGGGAAACTTCTACCCTACTGCTGCCTATCTACAACTCCCTCCTGACAGCCTAGAGACTTGGCTTCCTCCTCCCAGCCCCTCCCCCCCCCCCCACC
>NW_009638233.1:8854-21882 GCF_000690535.1 Cariama cristata | reverse complement strand
CCTGCTCCGCCCTTTTCCCTTAGGCTTTCATTTTGCTTGTTAAATTCTCCTGTCAGGAGCAGGGAAGGGTACATGGGTAAAAGAAGGGGGACAAACCACTTCAGCAGAGTAAGATAACCGAATGAACTTAAAAACTTACATTCTTTCTCTCCACAAACCCACCACTGCCACCTGGTAATGCACTTTTACATTTAGGAAAAAAACTTGTCATTCTTACTGTGAGGGAAAAAGTTACTGCTAAGACTTACTGGGAAAAGTTCCACCTTTGCTCATTAGTGAATCTACACCACTCCTCTGCTGTTAGGGGGAGCAAGTTTCTGGTGTAAGCAAGAAGAGTTAGATGAATTTTTGTGAAGCTGTACCTTCTCTTTTCTGGGCAGTATTTATTCCATAATGGTGTCTGAATAGTCTGTCTGAGGAAAGAATTCAGCCCAGCAGTACTGGTACTCTGCCTTGCCTTCCTTGATTTATACTCAAACAAAGGGCTAAGTTTAAGACATTCCTACTGCAAACTTCAAAAACTTGCAGTGGATTTGTCTGATAACCTCCTCCTCCACCACAATTTTAAGAAATGAAACACATCTGAAAACTCAGGACCTACTCCTTCAAAGTTCTGAGCACTCTTACAGGTGATTCTTGTGACTGAGTTATTTGGGACATCTTCAGCATCTCAGAGCCCTAAAACTGCTTAATTAAAGGACTAATAAGATCAACAAATGAAAATAATTAAAATGGTGGAAAAAGCTAATCCCATCTGCATAGTGGAATTAATTTTAAAAATCTCACTTCCAGAAGGACTGATTTCCATTTTTTAAAACTCAGCAAGAGCTAACCCTAGCAAACTCCTAAGGCAGCATCAGACTTGCAGTATTTGAGTTCCATCAAGTAAATGAACAACTCAACTCAGAGGTATCAATGGACTGCTTTAGCTGGCAGAACAGAACAGAAGCCGAGAAAGAAGGAAGTATTGATATGCAAAACGTGAGTTTCTAACTAAAAGTTCGTCTTACAGACGCAGGAAACCATTTATTCTCCCTCAGTAGCTGGGTTATTTTACAGATACTGGGCCTCAAAAGTTACAGAAACTTTGACAATTATCTTGCAATGTCTTAAGAAAAGTGAATGAAGAGCAAAATAAGGTCAAGAGCAATCCTTTTTTTAAGCCCATCTGTTAAAAATTCACTATCTAGATCAGAAGGCGGCAGTAAATGCAGTATTTCATTGCTTTCTAAGTCTTGCTAGGAAGCTATCAAAGATAGCAAGGACTTCTTGTTTAAACAAGCCTGAGTAAGAAGGAGAAGGAGGAAGAAGACTGTAAATAAAGAAATCCATATATAAATACAGACCACCCAGCAAAATCTGCCATGGTTATCTGATTCTGAATGCTGTGATTAAGGTATCACCTGATTTTTATTTTACCTGGGGAAGTTAGGCAAAGCAAGCAATCGATGTTCCTTTTTAACCACAAAGGATGTTATTTTTGTGGTTCCTAACTTATATACGTATCAGTTATATATATTGCTCTAGTATCAGTAACTCCTCATTACAGGTTTCCAGTTGCCTCATTTTTGCACATTTTTCCATCTCTCATATACATACAAGGGGTTACTATGTGCAAGCAAAGACAAATTACAGACGCATGTGAGAAAAGATTGAGCAACTCAAACATTAAGTTCTGGACATCCAAATGTTCCTACACATAGATTCCATATTAATCACTGCCTTAAAAAGGACTTTGATCGTGATGTTTTTATTCTGAATAATATCGACATGTTCATACACGAATATGTTGAAATCTCACTGGAAACTTTTTGTTTGTCATTTTGCTATGTAGACTTTGTTTTCTGAACCTTCAGTGACTCAGTCTACAGTGTGGCAGCAGACAAAAAGAAAAGACTTCAGGAAAGGTGTATTTAACATATACTCAGATTACAGTAACAATTACAGCTGATGCTGATGCATTTAGGCTGAAGAATCTTCCATAAAGCACACGTACTACAAAGCCTGACAAAACAAGCCTTCTCCTCTGATTCCTAGTGAAGATCTCCAGTATCCTGTTAGCTGCTTAAGGTACATGTTGAACATCTGAAATTGGGCCACAGATTTAGGAGACATAACTTCTTCCAACAGAAGAAGTGTTACACTTCCAAAAATATTTCATGCATTGTCACTGGTCTCTGCCATAAAATAAAACAATTCACTGTCACATCTCCTGTAAGAAGAGACATGTAGGTTTCAGCAAATCAGCAGAGCTAAATACTGCTCACCATGCAGGACTAAGGATCTAGCTTTAGTTGCACAGACATCTGCTAAACAATGCAGAGAACCAGTGAGGCCTTTACTTTCTCTATTATTCGCTACCAAACTGTCTACTGAGAAGAAATGGTAAACAAATTATTAACGCTTATTAGTAACATAACTGCAATCACAAACACTTTACCATTTTACAGCTTAATGCAGGCATACTTAAATCTCTGAAAACAGCAATAATTGCCACATGTATTAAGAAAAATTGCAGCCCGTGCTCCCTCCAGGTAGCCAAGGGCTCAAGGAGGATGAAAAATGATTGCAGAACCAGGCTACAACAGAAGAAAAGTAACTACTGAAACAGTACAGTTTGCCTGCTCTGCACCAAGGTCAGACAGTGCTATAAATTGGTTGTGTCAGGGGAAAAACTCGCAAAGCTTTCTTCGAAGACGCCTTGCTTTTAGAAGAAAGCTTTCTCCAGTATCCTTAATATTTCCTATTTCTGAAGGTATATTATCACAAACAAATACAAGAAGACAAAGAGAAAGGGGGAGCGAGCGATACATAGTTCAGCACATATAATTCACATTTTCTCTCAAAGCAATTGGAACGTAAAATTCTTGACGTTTTCTCCAAGTTTGCTAAAATTACACTGGGAGTAAGGCAGTACAAACTGCTGCAGTAATAATTAATATGGCAAATGCATATTCGCTGCTGTCATTGCACTTTGGTTATCGTTTTGAAGAGCAGCAAATTGGACAAAGGTAAATGAAAGGATTAAATTCCTAAATTCCTACTGAGGAATGTTACAGTACACACTACACTACAGTCTACTTCTCGACTTAAGAATGCAAAACTTTCTGGAGACTTGTTTCTGCTTAGTTGCATACATTTGGGTTTTTGCACTCAACCCAGCTGTGACAGGGCAGAGTATTCTTTCACCTGCTAACAGGATGCAAGAGATTCCAGGCATGAGAAATCGGAGGAGCTGAATCAAGGGCAGACAGCAGTTGTTATTACCCAGGTCTATGGTAAACAGCGATCACATACTGGTTCAGTGAACTGGAGCAGCACTGAACACAAACTTTAACACTACCACTAACAGGTATGATCATTGGCCTTCCGTGATGGGACCATGCATAAGAGCTAACAAAATAGCATATAAACTTACTTGGAGTGAAAATGCTCGTAAAGCAGGAATAGGGATTAAGGCAGCCATAAAGAAAGCAGTAACATTGCTGATAGATGTAAGGGCTACACTTGCTCCTGTTCGCTTCAAACATTCACCTGTTCTGTCCTGTAAAACAAATGGCGTGTCTTAAAAGTCAAGTGAGTAAGGTGATGTCCTGCAAATTAAGGGGTCATCCTACAGATATAACACAGTAACAGTGAAAAATTATTGCAACGAAATTCTGAATAAAAGTGTGCATTTGAGAGTATGTGAGAAAAAAGAATATACCAAGTATACTGTACAGGAGAAAAGCAGATGACACATGAAGGGCTCATGTTTCTTGAGGGTAGAAAACATTATCAAAGCTGATTCTAGCTTCAGAACAGAATGGGTACTGACACTATATCAAATACATATGTAATTACGTAGGATGTATTTTCTACCAGTGGAGTCACTTGGTGTTCTCATTTTTCAGACAAAATAAGCATGTATTAACAGCATAGAGGCATAACGCAGCTACATATCTTCAACAAGTATGTAACAAAACAAAAAAGCAACCCAAAACCCAGGGACCACACACAAAAAACGCAGAGAAATAAAGATAAACACATGATCCTTTCCCAACCAAACAGGCTATTTTGAAACATATGGAGGTTATAGTAGACTGAGGTTGCAGTGCCTGCACGCCAAACGAGCTGGAAAGAGCACATGGAAGACATTGCTTGTACAAAACAGAATAGGTAAATATACATTGCTTTTAAATGGTTTGTACTTTGGATGTGAAACTTTGGACTGAGGGTGAAAAGGTCAATAAAAGGAAAGGATCATAAAAGTGACAACAGTTTAGATTTTGTAACATTAGCATGTTACACTTGGAAATGTCATGGTAAATTACAGACATCAGAAAAGAAAACCAGAAAAATATACAAAATAATTCAAATTTAAGGCTATAACAAAGAAGCAAAAGTAACAGTTGATTCAAATAAAAAGAAATGCTTGTTTTCCAAGCTGTCCTCCTTCTCTTTTCACCTTAACATTTTTCTGTTCTTCCATTAAAGCATTCTATCATTTGTCAGACTCATATTTGAGTTTGTTCCTAAATTTACATCAGCTTCACTGAAATTTGGGGGAGAATTTGGATTATGTAAATTAGCCTTTATATAAAATTTCAAGACAAAATAAATCTAAGACACTATTAAATAAAAAATAAAAAAAGAATGTGAACATTCCAAAACATTCTAGGATCATATATATTGCCATCATTTCCTATTTCGACAGAAATAAGAATTTCCAAACCCTAGGAAAAGCTGTTGAGAAAAAAAATGGGTTTTTTTAATCACTACTAATTAATTCTGGGTACAGTTATCTTTTCCCATATGAAGCCTCTTGTTTTATCTTCCCCCAAATCCCCATTTTGTCATTACCTCGAATGGAATTCTCTTATTCTGCCCTGTTTCGCTAAATGCATGTGCCAGAAGGAAAACATCATCTACACCAACTCCAAGAGCAAGAAAAGGCAAAACCTTCAGGGAGAAACAAAACAAACAAAAACCAAGAAGGTTGTTTTATGATCTACCATGCAGCTAGCCATTAAATGACTAATTAAAGCAACTTTTACATTACACTGTACACAAATCCAAGGGTAAAATGAAAATCAAAAGGATGTAATACAGCTATTAACTTTTATTCTCAAATACTGCTGAGGAACTTGCAGTATACCATTTACAGGTACAAAATATCACCAAAAGTAATTCAAATTTTGGATCAACAAAGAATATCTGATAATAATTCAAGTTATATTCAAAATATTTTCAGAATTTGAATATCCTGATATATTCAGACGTGAAGACAAAAACCTGCAGCTTCTTACGTACAACTCAATGCCTCCACTCGTATTGGGACACAGAAAAATCAAATAACCCAGAGTCTAGCAATTATACAAGCTACATGATACCTCCCTTTTTCTTTAGTATCATTTGGCAGCATGATCACTTAATTTCTCACAGCATAAGCTATGAGATAGGAGAAAGGCATAAGTAGCATAAGTAAAAACCTAGAGCCAAAATACTTCTGCAGCTTTTTTCCCCTCAAAGATTCAGTTGTTTTCATTTACTAACAGAGTACTTGTAACTTAACAACAGACTTGTGTCTCCTAAATACCTGAGTTGTGGCAGCATTAAAGGAAATTCCAATCAGTGAGCACAGGCCCAATCCTGCAGCCACTGAGAGTGCAACCAACAAGACTCCTGCCAGCCCCACGGCACCCTGAGACTTGGCACAGTCCCACCGCAGCATTGTTAAACAGGCGTAGGCAAGCTAAAGCAAATGGGGAGGGGGGGGAAGAAGTTGGGGGAAAAAAAGCAGAATATTAGAATGGATCCTTCTCTAACACCTATCTCTCCCCACCCAAAATACACATCATTACAAACATTTTTAAACAGCATAGGCACACCACAGATGTTACACAGAGGAACAGGTGACAAGCCTGAAGCAAAAGTTCACAAACTGTAGTTTTTATTTTTAATATGCCTAAAATGTTCTGGACTACTGACTGGTAACAATAAAGCAGATATTTAAGCCCAGCTCTACTACCACAGAAAATGAAATAAATTTGTTTTATTACCATTAGCAAGTAGCCACTAGCTACTCTGATAACACTGACATCAGAAAATGACTTCAGGATGTCATCCAGGGTGGTCGTAGTAAAGGAGAGCACCTTCTGAGTAGAGTTTTGTGCAACACTTTGATGAACAACCTATGAAAAGAAAAATAAAACTTGGTCTGACTAAAGAAAAAATTCATCACTATCCTCTACAGCACACATCTGAAATCAACTACTTTTGCCTTAAAGTTCCTGCAAAAGCCCACACAGAGATTATGCCAATGCTACACGAATGTGTTTGGTAATTATTCCTTGCAAGCTACTGATTATCAGACAAGAATTTGCACCCTTCAGGAAAGGCTACTGTGATCCCAGCCCACTCCAAACATTTAGCTTGGATCCTCTTCCCATAACTCCACCATGGATTTGCTGCTGTAGGAGTTTTGCCTTTAACGCAAGGCCAGCGGTCTCTTCGAAGGGAGTGCTCCTCTTTCCCCCTCCTGGCCATTTGCAGAGGTCAGAAGCACGGCAGCAGAGGTCAGAGCCTGGGACGCGGGGGCCAGGCACTCACCCCCCCCGCCTGCCCCGCCGCTGGGAGAGCGGCACATGGCTGGCTAATGTTTTCCAGACACCTTAGAATAACCACGCCAACCAAAAGCTTTTAAATTCCAGTTAGCTCTTTGGTTGCTTCTCAGCCCCAGCAAAGCAAAAATGTCCCAGACAGCAAAGAGCAAAACCTTCACAGCTTCTCATATGGGAATAACCAAGCAGCTTCTTAATCAGGGCAGCAATCAGCTTAAAAACTGGGAGGCAATGACTCAGTTCTGGTTTAAGCATCTTCCTTGAAGAAATACTGTAAAAAGCCATGACAGAAGGCAATGGATCTTAGCAGGACTTTACAGTATGATATCTATGTTATTTTCAATTTTACCTCAACATACATCCTCTGCCAGGCTTCCAGAATTGCTGCTGCCTTATCCTCGTTCCAGTTGATATGGGAAACATATTCATACCCTTTGAAGTGCTCATACATTTGCTTAGGAGTCATCAACTGAAACATGGTTTGCAAAGCCTGGGCACTGTGATACGGAGAGAAGGGAGAGGAGGAAGAGGCATAAAATGACCATTTTCAGGAAATTATTTTCATGGCATGAAGTCCCAAATGAGACCCTAACAGGAGCTTGCATGAGTTCTTGATTTTATAGGGCACATGTTTGTATTAAAATTGAACAGAGTATAATTATTCTACTGTGTATCTGGTGCAGCGGTACTGGTCTATGCAGTATTGAGGCTAAATCTGGTTTCACTGAAGTTAATGAGAGTTTTGCCATTATTTTCAATAGGATCAGTTTCAGGAGCAAAGAATGTAACGCTACAAATCAGTTATAAAGATCATGACTGATAGAGAGTACCATGAGGATGCCACAGTTATTTCTATCGGATCTTGTAAATGCTGTTGGCAATTTGTCATTTGAAGACCTTGGTCTTTTTCATCCCTTGGAGAGAAATACCAAATTAAACTCCTGACACCTGACAAGCTGCGAGCAGTACACAGTGGCAATAACTATCCATCCTGAATTCCCACAGTATGCAACTGCATCCAACAATTTTAGAAGCTTAAGGAATTATTTATTTTTTTTCCGCTAAAAATGTATTTTTTGGTTATTGTTATAAAGACTTATTGATGTTTAGCGTGAATGTAAAAAAGGTGAAAATTCCTATTAAAAGGTCTAGCAAAAGTTCTGTGTATTAAATATGGAAGAATTATGTTTCATTTAGTTTAGTATGACCTACATTTTTCAGCACAGTTCTATTTCACAGTTTTTTTCCCCTACTGAAATCCAGTGTTCCATGACTTCTTCAAGAAGTCTGAAACAAAGGGGTTTGTTTCATCACTCAAAACTGTATTCAAGATGTAGGGACATAAAAATAGACTTTTCTCTATATTGGTCCTGAACAAAAAGTTCAGTGGAGATTTTGGAATTCTGAGAGAAGTCAAATGAGTGAGCAGATTATCCAAATTATTTTTTTTCCCTTCTTCCTTTGATCGTATTTCAAAATACGATCAAAGGTGTTCAGTGCTTTAAACACTGTTCAATGCTTTATAAATACATTATGAACAACAAGTTTCCAGGAGAAAGCTTTCTTTCTGAGCAACATACACTATCATTCTGAGGTTAGAAGCAGGAAGCAATGACACCTCCTTAAATTTAAACAACTGTTTGATCACTCTTAAATTCTGTTCTCTTGAGGCATGTCATCCTAAACTGGGATTGATAATACACATGAAGATCAGTAGATTTTGCATAATCCTCCCCCTGTGCCTCACAAACTAAACTCTAACAAAGAAAAACTTTGAAATTTTCTTTAAACATTTGTTTACCTGACAAGTTTACCAGAACTGTTCTTGACTGTACCACCTATAATCAACTCCTCCTGCCAATGCATGTATTTTCTTGACAGTCCATAGCATCCACCACTCAAAACAAGGGCTACATCAAGAGGCTAGAAAAAGTTATAAAGAAGCAATTAAGCAGTTTCGTAACTTTAGACAAACTCATATCCTAGTTCAACACCTAGTGTACTAGAATAACAGATATTAAAGACAATCTAGGATGTCTACAAAGAGAAATGTGTTCAACAAATCAAGTTGAACAAATCAGCTGGATTCTTGTTGATGAGATGGCAATTTCTCCAAAGCCTGATGTGATTGATAAAGGGATATATAAAATTGGGGCCTGTGACTTCAAATTCTTCAGAAAAATCAACAAAACTGGCCCTACTTGAAGGAAGGCTTTGCTCCAAAGTGTGAGTGTATAGCAGCAGCTGTGCTCCAGCAGTGGCTTTGTCTGGGGCATCAGGTTTGCTGAAATGCCACATCACCACATTGCCACACCCAGCCAGTAGCTGGGTGTGTACTGTACTCTCACTCCATAAATGTGGAATTAACCATTGCATCACAGATCGAGGGAACTTTCATAACTGTGGGCTAACAGCATATAACAGGAACAGAAAAATGAGATCAAGAATATGAACTATATATTGCTTGGAAGAAAATGGTACCTTGTTCTCTCCTCTCTGACCTCCCACCCCACCCCGGCCTCCCTTGAAAAGATATGCACAGGGACAAGCAAACTTACTTTGGTGGAATTTTTATTGGGAGCTGTGATTGGGCAATCGGGATCAGCAGGATTCAGGCAGGGTCGATCCATATAACCATGACCAACCTCTGCTTTATTCAGCATTTCTTCCCAGCTCTCCACTTGGTAGTTTATTTTCTTTAACTCTTCCAAGAATTCTAAGGGGTCAAAGTTGATCCACTGCAAAGGAGGCTTCCCTCTGCAAGAGAAACCAGGAGAAAATGACACACACACAAAAGACAAAAGAAGTACTGAAACAAACAGTTTTAAAATTCGTATTTGCACAAATAATGGAGTTATTTTCAGTTACAAGTTAAAACCTTTTCTGGTAAGTTTGCTTCATAAAATGCAGGGCATATTTTAATTAAATTTGGTTATGTACTTTTCTTGCAGCCCAGCTGTATTTTTAACAAAAATACTCAGTTCTCACAAAGATTTTGTATAAAACAGAATATTCACCGGTTAAAAATACTTCCATTTACAAGCAAAGCAAAACAAATCATTGAGCACCTAAATAACAAAAAAGCAGCCAACTGCTGCTTCAGAGAATCAGGGGGGGAGGGGAGAGGGAAAGAAGAGAGGGGGCTGAGGAAAGAAAGCCTGTCTCATAGTATCAGATTACTTCTTGCTAGTCTAATAATCATCTTGCAAATGTAATCAATCAATATAACTGATCTTTGTTTTTCTATAACAATACTGCGCTCCTTCAAATGCCCTGGCAGTTTGACTACCAACCATCAAGCTTTCCTGCTACCATGGCTGTCACCACTATCACTGTCACGTTTCCCACCCCCAACTTCTGAATTTGTGATGTTGACAGACTAGAAAGGCTTTTGGCTGCCTTATTCTGTGGTTCAAACCACACTGTATCTGCTTAACCAGGCTTAAGTCATTATTCCGAATCTCCCAACCAGAAAACACAAACCCCCTTATTTCCCCATCTAAAACTGTACACTAAAGGTTAGGAGATGGCCATTGCAAATTGCTTTTGCAGAGACATGCAAACCAGGACAGAAACAATAACTCAAAATGCTAACTCTTGCATAATTAAAATGCCTGCACAGATTAACAATTAACTCTTTAAAGGATTCAGGGCATATAATATCACACTTGTAAACTGTGAGAAACCACCCATAAAAGATACTATATGGTTTCTTTAATGATCTCATAAGCAAAGGATTTGTTCTTTGTTCCTTAGGAAGACTTGAGATTTAACCCAAGACATTTTCTTAGGAATAAAATTCCCAGGCAATCAATGTTTTGGTATTTTATGGGGGAAAAAAAAGTCAAACAAAAAAACCCCACCAGAAACAAGTTTATTTCAGGGAGGGGGGAAGAAAAGGCATCAAATTCTTAAAGCTTAAATTCAGAACTTACATTTTATTTTGCATGCTAGCAGAATGGGAAAAATAACATAGGATTTAAATTGATGTCTACAAATTATCTCTTAGAAACAGGAAAATCTTTGTTCAGTCAAAAGAAAATCCATGGATATTTTCTGTAGAGACACGACACTTCATCTTTTATTTTTCTGTTAAACCAGAATCTGAATAATCAATGGGAATGCAACTGAAAAATCATACACAGTTATACAATTAAAATCAGTCAGACCAGAAAGTTATAAAAAAACATGCTTACAGTAGATAGGCAGTTCCTGATTGTAGTTTTGCTCCCTCCCAGAAGCAGTCCAAAGGAGTGATAATTAAGCAAGGATAAAGATATTCTATGATCTGTCAGGATCAGAAAGGGGAAAATCACAGTTATACTGAAATATGATCAAAGCAGCACAAGCTGAACCATGAGAATACACAAATCTTACAACTAGATGCTGCACATACCTGGTCCATGTAACCTGCTTCTGTGATGAGTTCTCCTGATTTATAACACAAATGTTCCAATTTCCACTGTCTGTAAGAAATATGAAGAACAAATATTTTTTTCTTGCACAATTACTGAAAAGTTATTTTTAAAATGTAACAGACATTTAAAATGGCAACTCATATACATATATTGGTCTCAAGCAGCAAATCATTGAGAAAGGCAAATATTCAGCATAGATATACTACACCGCACAAAAAAAGCAAAGGCTTTACATTTTGTAGTTACAGACTAGACCTTTGTTTCAGTTATTCTCACATCCTCTGTAAAACTCATTAAAAATAATGGAGCTGCTTTTGGATGTACAAACTAGTAAACACATGTTAAAGGGACAGAAATCCATCTTTGTATAAATGAGACTGCTTGTGACTTAAGATATCACTCAGTGACACAACGGAGAGAGAAGCCAGCTCCAGCTCAGAGGACTAGAATATTCCCAGCTGAACCACACATGCAGGAGAAAAGAAACCATTACGATTTCTTCCTTCCTTTTTCAGCTATGTTACAACTTCCACTGCTATGACTTTTAATGCCTTAGACACAGCAGAAGCTGGGTAAAAGATAATTGGAGCCTTAGCATTAGTTCACTGAGGCATCAGTTGGATGTGCTGAAAAGATGTGCTGAAAGACAGAGGCCATCATGTAAGTAGTAACCCTGGAGGGACCACTTTTCAGGGAGGCATCTCACTAGCCCAAAGCTGGTACCTCCCTAAGGTGCACCTTTATCATTTTTTTCTTGGACAACACACAACTCCCAACCTTCAGTATGTGCACACAGCTACTCTGAAGGCTGACTCTATTACGTCTAAATAAACAGCTGTTACTCCACCCACTGCCATTTCTCACACATCTGCATTTCCCCTTATATCCAAGCTATTGGAAGGACAGTAGCCTGTGCCGCTGTTCGCAGTCATTATGTACCTCATGACAGTGTCAGTGAGTGCACTCAACTCTAATATGGAAAGATTTTCAATGTTAGGAATGCCATCCATAAGGTCCTATGTTTAAGGGCACAGACATCACTCCTTTACAAAAGCAAATGCTGGATACTGTAGCACTGCTCATATGGCTACTCTCTCAGAATCTCTTCCAACAGCACTTACCCATCTCATTTGTTAAAAGCCAACTTGTCACTGCTATCATGCCACAACGTCAAGTATCAGAAACCAGTGACGTGCAAATCAAAACACAGTCTTCAGGGAAAGGCTCTGAAGTGCTAATCATTCAAAAATACACGTGCCTGCTTTTTGGCTGCTACAGATGATGAAGAAAACTTTTGCTTTTCCCCTTACCTGTTGTACATATAGACATGTACTCTGCTGGCCTGAAGCGCAGAGTCAAGGTGCTGTCGGAGTGCTTCTGTTGTTAGTACATTAGCACCATCTTCCTGTGGAGTCTGGATCATGAGCTGGGGGTTAAACATGGCCTCTTCTCCAATCTTCTGCCGTGTGTAGTTTAACTCCCGACTCACTCGTCCACCAACTGATGGATAAATATCAACATCTTTGTATTAGCCAGTAACTGCTTATTCTGGATTCACATGATGAGCACCCTCCAGTCAGAAAAACTTGACCACGTGCACGGACTATTCTGTCTCAATCTGATCACAGTATAGCTCTAAAACTAGTAACAACTTTATTTTAGAAACACTGCAACAGAAAACATATTCCTCATTAAAATACCATTGCCTCTACTGCACTAAAACATTGATGTGTAAACTGGGGCGTCAAACAGGTTTTTTTCTACATTATAACCAATATCCCACATGTAAAAATTAAAAAAAGAAAGAAAAAAGAAAAAAACTTTTCCTTGCAGACCAGACCAAATACTATGTTACAATTTCTTACACTTGTATAAACAGTCTGCTCCAATAGCACATTTCAAGATAAATGGCTTTAATTTACACTCTTCTCCTAAATAATCTGGCAAAGGCAGAAGGAGAATGTTTCTCTTCAGTTAAAAAAAGGGCGGAGGGGAAGAGTAGGTGAGC
>NW_009638233.1:302-8823 GCF_000690535.1 Cariama cristata | reverse complement strand
TCTTTCAGTCTTAAATAAAAAATACCAAGTTCACATAAAGAGATGCAGTTTTGAGCGCAGCAGAAAGGTCTGTCTGCAGCTAATTTACCCCAGTGGTACAGGACCTGCATAAAACGCTGTGATGCGGGAGATCATTCATGCACATCTGTTTTTAAACCCACATGAGCTGAACAGCATGCTCCATATTAAAGCATGGTGAAAAAAGAAAAAGAAGAAAGAAAAGGGCAGAGGGAGACTGCAAAGTCGACGGGCTCTAGAGGGAGCCATGTCCAACTTGCCTTGCCAGAAAATATTACGTAAGAATGGAAAATTATCTTCCCTCTTACAAAAAAGCATTCAGCTAGAGTTCATATACTTTATATAACCTCCCCTGTAGTCTCTGTAGCAAATGCATGTGGGGGGAGGGGTCAATTAATTCAGCCCATTAGCTGATCAAGACCACAACCAGATGAGGAGTACAAGAATACCACCAACACATTGTTTCCATCCCTTACAATTTATTACCTTTATTGCGCTGCTAAGTCCAAGCTATAGACCTGGTCTAATTTGCTGCATTTTTTTCAGTTCTAGTCACCTTGGCACTGGTCATCTGAATTACTGCCAAAGTTTAGTTCTGCAACAGTGTGAACAGAAATTAGGCATGTACGTCTATCTCTTCCTAGGCCATATAACGGAAGACTGATCTGTAACCAGTTGGTAGTGTGGGAGACGACATTCCCAAGCCTGAAGAGGGACATACTTTTTCAATCACTTGGGCCTTCAACCCACCAGTAACCCCCCTGGGGCTAAAAGGACCACCAGGCAAGAAGCTGGGCCCCTGCATGGATAAAGCTGTCAGAATGAGACCCTCAACAATTAAACCATACAGTCATTCTGGCACGAAGCATCGCTTAATTTCTCATTCAAGAATTCTTTGAAGACGTAAGTGTTTCCACAACACGCTCCACTTTTTCAGCCTGTCACATGCGGTATTACCTCCTTCATACCTCGTAACAGTGACCAGCTCACAGTAAGAAAAAAACAAAAATCAAAGTACAACTTCCTTAACAGAGAGTGAGTCCCTTTATAACTTCTTAACATCCCTCTAACTACAGTGAGAGAACATACAATCATTGAGACTGCGTATGCATGCTAACAAAAAGCTATTGTTAATTTTTATCAAGAATTAAACCCTAAAAATACTTTCACTCATCAGGCTCATGTTCATGCTCACCGCCGTCTTTCTCCATCAACCAGTAGTCTATGATACACTAATAAATTTTGACTCATCTTACAGGAATATGGGGTGGGGGTAAGGGAGCAGAGTTATCCTAATCTGTATGTCTTGGAACCAGAGCTTTATTTTGCAGTCCTTTACACCGCAAGTGCTTCCAAAGACAAAATGTCTCTCTCCGGCTCTTTTGTGTCTCAATGCCAGCTAAGACAATAAAGCGACAATTTTATGAAGACTGTGGAGTCTACCATAAACTTCTACTCCTGGTACTATATTCTCTCCCGTTCCACCCACACTTTCCTTTTGAATCTAACCAGGACTTGAACCAACAAATCATACTTCATGCAAGACTATTCCTATCTCTGCTGAAAGTGACCAACTGTTTACTATCAACAGAAATGATTGCTTCCTAATCAAGGACCTGTCAAACCACATTAACTTCACAGAACAAGGCAGATTTACCTAATCAAAATTGCATCACACAAGTCAGTCATCAGAACAGAAGCTGGTTTTTTCTCCTTTTAACATTTGAAAGCAGAATAGCAAAACCACCCAAGAAGGCAGGCGCAAGTTCCAGAACCCAGCAGCAGACCCGCTTGGCATTCTTCCTCAGGCGTTACACCATTTAATTATTTTTCTGATGGGTCCATTGTGTACATTTCTTCAGCCAAATAGAGTGTAGGTGACTCCACAGGCAAATGTAGATACTTTATACAACATAACACTCAGGTACAAAGAAATCATAAATGCAGATTGCAGAGGAAAATTCTGACCGCCGAAGTCAGATTATGTGAAAACACACAGACAGCCCAGAAGCGAGCAGATACATCAGTGGCCTTTCAACACATAAGAAGTAACAAAGAGCAAAAGAAAAGGCAAAGAAAAAATTTTAAAACATTCTACCAGTTATGTTTTCATTTATTTTAATTGAAAGTTTGCAAAGATCACTGGAGGCTGCCATACCTAGAGATCTTAAGCCTCCACAATCAACACAATCAGCTGAATACGCACTTTTTAAAAAAAAAAAAATCAAGCGGTCTTGTTGCCCCCCCCTCACCCCAGACTATCCACAGCTGGTGCAAAAACCTAGGGAGAGAAACCACTAGAAGTGTCACTGAAATGTACCTGAAGCCTCTGGCCTCATTGCACTGAAGATACGCGATACTATCCTCAACACTCAGACACTCTGCAGAAAGCCATTCCTTACACTTGTAAGAAAAAAATCAACCACACTTTATAACTGTCATAGGATTTCCACACTATAGGACAAATGATGTAATGGAAATACAACCAATGAACAAAATGCTGGTGTTCTGTGGTTTTCCTTTAGGGACTCTGTTTTCTTATATTTGGTGACAACAACATTTTACATTCAAAATGCTACTGACTTAAATTGTATGTACGGCATACAGTACCAATACTGCCCATTTTATTCCATGTCAAAGACAGACAGAACTATCTCACTTTAATATTCTGGTAACAAAATCCACACGTCATTCTCCTTTTTTGATATATCAAAAGCCCCTTATTGGCATTCAAGTCCTTTATTACATGATTTGTTATGATTCAGTGCCTAGACAGCTTTGTGGCACAAATTCCCACAACCAAAATGCTGATTTAAATAATGGATCAGTACCTTGTCTCATGGCCAGTGGTAACACAATGCAGTAGTTTGTACACGATCCTCCCAGCAGTGTCATCAGATTCTGGCTGCCTGCCTACTAGAAATGAGATACTATGCCATCTGTACAATTTAGCTAACAAAACGAAAAAAAAAAAAAGAAAAAAAATCACAACAAAGTAATAACCCCAGTGTCCTGGCACCATTCTAAATCTCAACAATGTGTTTGATGGTCAGTATACAACATTAGACAGTTTTACTGACAGCATCTTCGTTGCTGAGTATTAGTTCTTGTTAAAAACCTGTTTCTTTCCAGAGAAGAGGAAAGTGTCTTCCCCTTCCCCCCGCTCCCCGATATCCACAAGCTTCCCGCTTAGCTCTTTGCCAGAACACATGAGATCTGCCTTGAGCAAGTCAGCATCCCATACCATGAAACACACTGCTGCTCCTCCTGAACTTCCCCACCAACTTAAACGGAAGCTGGTCAAGGTACTAAATTTAAATTCTTTGCCCTTCCGAAGGGCCTGAAGAGAGCCATAATTGTCAGTATGGACGCTGGGTTGCTAAGAACTATGTAAGGACCACCGTGTCTCCCTTCCCCAAGAGCAATGAACAGCTGTCAGGTGGTAACAAGTTTTAGTCATCCTTAACTTGAGGCAGACCTGAACCCATGACCTATAGGTGAAAGGCTCTAGATCCCATTACCAAGCACTGGGGTCACAGTCCCAGTGTTTTAGTCATCACACAGTAAAATGCTTCGGTGGATCTTAAATGAGAAGCACCCCGAAAAACAAAACTGCTTGACTCTAGTGTACATTTGCACAACACTGATGCACCTTCCAATGACATAAGAGTGAAACCATATTTATTTTCATTGGCACAACTTCTGACAGATTTCCTTCCACTGACTTACTAACAATTTTGAAGTTACTAGGTCATTCAGCTCATGTACTCATTTCCACTACGAATGTCACTGTCTTACCTACACTTTTCTCACAATTAGCATTCAAAATTTATGTGGCATTACATTCACATGCTTATAAAGAACTCTCGAATCTACCACCAGGAACTGCAGTCCCTTCCACAGTGAGTAGTCTCAGAAGTCTGACCTCTAACACACTTAAGAGATTGATCCTAAATCAACCAATGAGTGATAGCCAAAAATCAGTGCTTTTTAATTTACTGTCCAGTAGCTCAAAAGGCATGAAATATTTCTTTTTCAGAATATCTTACAATATTCCATTTCAGGTTACTGGAATTGCATCACATAGCCTCAGGTTTTGTTATTTTACCTCTACTAACCATTCAATAGTTGCAACTGTGCAACAAGCAGTTTAGTACAGAGCAAGCTCTCTCTAAAAAAGAACATTCCTGAGAGCCAAACACTTGGGATAAAAAATGTTTGCCTACCAATGCAGAGGGCAAAATTTCAGAAACCAAAGCCAAGATTTCCAGAAATACTTACTGGTATTGGAGCCTAAATTCTGCCGTGAGAAGTCTGAGGTGTGTGAACGGAGAAAAATTTTCTGGTGACCCCCCCCCTTTTGAAGACTCTGGGCCTTAAGGTGTTTCTACTTGAGCACTTGTTCGAGGGTAGACACACTCCTGCTTTGTTTGAGCAACACCACCTTTTTCATTTTTCCAGGATTGTAAATGTGTGGCATTAGAGCAATCTGGCCCAGCCTTCTGACAGTGACAACTCCAAGGAATAAAATTGTACCTCTAATAGTCAGGGACACCTCACACAATGTTTTCGCTTCATCCCTCGCAAAGACGCTGACCCTTTTTGATAAATCAGATGTATACCCCCTACAATGCTTATGTTACGGCCCGAGCAATACTCAATGGAGATAACCTCTGCAATTTGCAACACCTGTTAACATCACAAAAGAAACTGAAGAGAAATGGAAAATATAAACCCTTCATGACTCAGTAACCATATAAAAACGAAGACTGAGAATAATATCCCAGAGTGTTCACCTGAGACTCAATCTTCACCAACCAACCCAAAAAGCAGCAGTGTGCAGAGAAAGACAAGAACAGCCCAGACTTGCAAGGAGACCAGACAGCCCCCCAGTACCTGGTGAGCCTTCTCACCCTTCAGCACCCTCTCCCGGCCGGGATGGGAACCAGTAAGGGTCTTTGTCTTCATACCTCTCTCCCTGGCATCCTACATAGCCTATCTCGCTCAACTTTGACTGCTGTTAAGGGCTTCCTTCTACTCCATTTCCTCATGCAGTCTCTCCTTGTGCTGTTCCCATGTGCATCTCCATTACACACGTATAGAGGTGTTACTCAAAACCTACAAAATTCAACTGGTTTCAGTCCCTTACAATGGTATGCCAGCCAGCCACAGCTTTGCCTTCCTGTCCTAATTGCGTACCAGGATTAGAAGTGTCCACACCTACCACATAGCAGAACGCAGTACCTAATGACATTAATGACAATTTCCACTTTTACTGAAAAAAGGAGCACAGACCTCATGAGGACAAAACATAGCAGCCAAGTGCTACTCACACAGGATCCAAACCTCATATAAAGAAACTGAGATAAAGAGTTGAAGTTCTCTGGCAGATATGAAGATTACCCTGCCTCTTACTGGGCACAGAAAAAATAACGGCCTTTTGATTTAAAGCTTCCTGCTGCTCTCTAGGGAGGTCTGTCTTCGCATTCTCTCGGATGTTTGAGCTTGTCTGTGCTGCTCTTTGTCAGCAACAGAATATAGTTTTTCTGCCCATAGACAGTATTAGCTAGCATCCTGACAGAAGAGCAGGGAAGACAGCACCTTCCTCAGAATTATCATTCTTTAGGCCTGACCGGCAGAGTACAGGGGTAAAACTGTTTGCTGGGAGGAAGTGCAAAACACTTTCATTGAAATTTAAGTTTAGTCAGTACAAGAAGTGGGACCAGTTGGCATGTCCACTTTTTAAAACTTTTAAAATGCTGTCTACTTGTAGAGTGAGAACTGCTATTGGTTTACATGGTTGATCTCTGAATTTATTAACTACTGCCTGTAAGACATTATCATGTATTTGATGCATCCAATATTCCAGCGATGATAAGGATGGTTCTCATAAACCCATCAGGATTACATTATAAAAAAGCTTTGGCTACCTGCAATGATCCTTTTCTGCTCATTTACTTAACTCTGCAAAATAAAGACTTCATAGCGAGTGACTGAAATTGAGCTCCCCCCAAGAAAAATCTGTTGAGAAATGACAAGCTTACAAGAGCTAGAACACTGGGGTAAGCAATCAGCATCTTAAAGAGATTACATGGTCATTCAATGGGCTATGCAACAGCTCAATGAAAAAATTATCATCTTTATCAAGTAATTAGACATGATCTGTGCCAGCACTGGACTACAGGCAATCAGAAATTCCATGCTGTGTCTAGGTTGTCTCACATTGGAATTTACTCTGCTGAATCCACATATGCGCGTTTGTGTCCGCCCAGGTTAAGACACCCTGCACTCCATCATCTCCCTTCCCAACGTCCAGGTGGGCACTCTTCGCTTCTCCTTCTCCCCCATTACAATGTCCGACAGAAGGACACCATTCGTCTAGAATATCATCACGTCCCAATGTGAAGATTTAACTGACTTCAATCTCTCTTTAGCACCACTGACTTCTAGGAAAATCTAGAAGCAATGTGACCATCTCAACCATTTCTGTCACACTGAGAATTAGATAACACCAAGTTCCTCATTTTTGCTTAAAAAAGAAAAAATAGAGATAAAAGACTGTGGTCCACAAATGCAAAAAAAGTTTTTTTAAAAAAAAACTAAACCCAAAACAAAACAACAAAGCACTTCAAAAGGCTGCTTTTTATCTCCCAAGCCATCATATGATGTGAGTTAAGTCACTCCTCACACATGCTGGGGATGACTCCAGTGCTGCTGTTACAGATTTCATTAATGCTGACAAGATTATGAATAGCAAAAATAAACACACACATCAAAGATGGCTTTTCATTCTGTCACAGTTTGACAAAGTTTAGAGCTGTGACAAGGACACAAAGCTGTCTGCATATTCAGGAAGACAGCCCAACAACAGCTGCCTCTGCTTGTAGTGGGAAACCTTCCCTGCAATTTCAGGAGCTAAAACCTTTTCTTTCTAAAAATAAAATAAAAGCTGATTTCACATGTATGCATCTGTATTGCCCACAGGAGAGAACTATTATTTCTGATTGGGTAAAATTGATAGATTGCTAAAAAAAAAATAAATCAGATATTTCTTGATGCTTTTCTTGCTTGGCGCCCCTCTGGGTTGAGAAACTGGAGAAGTGCAGTAAACAAACAAAAAAAAATGTAAAAAATAACAAATGGAACAGTACAAACTGAAAAAAAAAACATGCAAGCAGCTTTGAAATGTACAGTAATATACAAAACTGGCACATGCAATTCAAACTTTCCAGTTAAACATAAAACGCAGTAGCTGCTTACTGAGCTGCGACACATGTCCTTGGTAACAGGATATGAGCTGTTCACCTCCAGGTCAGTGGTTCTAATCCAGCCAGGAACAATAGTGACCACAAGTTGTTTACCATCTGACAGCTGTTTGCCAGCTTATGTGAAATGAGTTGGTGGTCTCAGTCCATTTCCTAGTGGGCAGGTGTCCATATTATAGAAAACCACCGTCACAATTGGCATCCTTGTTGACCATCCCAACAAAGAGACTGAGGAATGAATAGGCATGGAGAGTGAACTATCCTTTCTTCCAAAAACATGGTCCCTTCAGGTCAGAGCTAAGCCACAGCTTTTGGTGGAGAAGCCCAACCACTGAATTTTCTGGCTGAAGTAGCAAAGGAATAAAGGACTCCAGAGACTGCTTTTTCCTAGAAATCCCGGAGACAGCCTACAGCGAGGACAGGCAGCTAATACAGGCTATTGCAACTCTCCAACAGTTTATGGTCATGCAAGAGTTTACACCCGCTGAGGAGAAAAGCTGAATTTTTATTTTTCGGTAATTTAAGAAAATATCTGAGCACACTTTGTAACAGGCCAAAATCCTCAATTGTACATGAAAGTGACTAAGTTTCCAGGAGTTCTGCTGAGAAGGGTATGTAAGCAGCTACAAGGACTAAACCTAAGGATTTCAAAACAGCTGAATATAATTGTTTTAAGCTACCTTAACTTGAGTAAGAGCTTCTGCTGGGTAATATGTTAAAAACAATTTGCTGTGTTGTTCCACAGCAGTCAGCTTTCCTCTTGGCCCAACTTTTCATTTAACCTCTCAGTGCCCTTTCCTCAAATATGTAATTGTTTTCCTGTGTGGTTGAAAAGCAGCATTTTTAAGTCTTTTCATCCGTACTCCTGGGATAGCACAAATTTCATCTGTACACGGAGTAGCACAAAATCTGAATGTGATTTTTTTTAAAGGAACAGCAAACAGCAACAAAAAAACCTCTTTAGATACCATTTCCTAAATAGTGCTTTTAGGAGATGGCAAAACTAACATATAGAAAAATGAAAGGAATGACCATGTTATGAAACTGGGTACAGTTTCTTTCAAGTGTTCCCTACCAGCTGCTTGCTGTACCATCTGTTGTTGCCTAAGCAGCTTCCTTCTGAATGGCTTTGCACTGAAGCAGAACTGCTCTCGCTGCTGGACACAATCGGGTCAGGTCAGCACTCCCCCCAGCACCGAACCTGCTGCCTGCCACAGCTCCCCCCGCCTCGGTATTTC
>NW_009638233.1:0-256 GCF_000690535.1 Cariama cristata | reverse complement strand
TTTTTCATAGCTTGTTTCCTTTCCCCCCCCAGCCGTAAAGAACGCATTTCATTTTGTGCGGGACGCGATCAGAGATTCCCGTCAGATACCCCGAGAGCGTGACCATATGGCCAAGTTTACTGGGAAGCAGAAAGGGCTGGGAGAGCAAGCTAAACACACGGCCAAACGCACCCCACCACACAACCTCCGTTTTCTACTTTTGGCTACTCTGAACACGCAGGTAATTTCACTTCACGACCAAGCGCACCAGATTACA
>NW_009638232.1:10133-14212 GCF_000690535.1 Cariama cristata | reverse complement strand
AGGGCAACCGGGGGAGCAGGCCACAAACAGGGCTCTCCACAAGCTGAAACTCTTCCGTGTAATAATAGTGGGTAAAAATTAAAAAGATTTCTAAAAGAATGGATCATTTGGTACTGCTGGAGTGCATTTGTATCACTTTGAACTTTCTTTCACAAGCACAGGAATTAGAAACGTTTAAAAAATAATAAAATGCACGACGCATCTGACTCTGAGAATCTTGTGTCCTATGTAAACGCTACAAGTGTTGGCAGCAGTAAGGACTTCTGTACTTCCTCAGCTGTGATCTCGGCAGGAAGGTTTAAACTGTGGAATCGGTCACAAGTATTCAGCGTGTGCTGAGACAGGCAATGCCGGGCCTGGGACCCCCACTGACAGTGGGCTAGCACCAGGCCAGCTGGAGTCGCGCTGCGATGGGCAGAACTGGTCTGCCCTCTCCGGTCTGACGTGATCCATGATGCTGCCGGCAGGTCCGCTGCCCTGCAGAGCCATGGCCGGGCCTGAACCTCACTTTCTCTCCCAGGCCAGCTGCAACTTCTTCCACACGCAGAGCTCTCAACACCATCACTGAGATCTTCCTACAGATCCTGCTGCCAGGCAGCAGCTAATGGTGTGTCATTCACTAGCCAAATCCCACAGCCACACCTGGCACATATATTGCTGTAAATCCGATTTCTAGCTCCTGCTAGAAAAATAAGCCGTCTGACCTGGATGATCAACACTCAACCTTCCCTTCAGTTTGCTTTCCGAACTAGAACCCAACTACGGTTTGCAATGGCTGCAGGGGCCCGAAGAGCAGTCTACTCACCAGCACATGCATGACCAAAGCAATCTTCATAGCACAACCCTGACACTGCAGCCAACGTTGAATACTACAAAGCTCTGGAGAAGTGGGTGACCGCAGAGTGGACGGTACGGAGTGCATGCTCTGCTGCTGAGGTTCAGTGGAGGGTCACACTCAATAGTGTTAATTTTATGTGCTCCCTGCTGAAGGGTTTAAGTACATCCATTGGTATGGCAGCCCTCCCCTACCACAAGCTTTGATGGCTCAAGAACCCAGCTCAAACCTTTTATTACTTACCAAGTTTGTTACTCTGCGTGTGCTTCCACTGAAGCTCTTAGAAAGTTTTACTGAAGATATTTATTTATTCTAAACCCAGAAAGCTTTCACCAGCTTAAAATGGAAGTCAGCAGCTTCTTCTTACTTATTACTGCCAGAACTATGAGGACATCTGCAAAATTGCACGGGCTGCTTGGCCCAACTGGACCACTGCCTCCTGCCTCCCTTTCCCCAGTTCCTATGCTGCTGCCTGTGAGCTGGTGCGCACGAGCAGCCAGCAAGAGACGGGCTGGCCGAAAGCTTTCCCCCTCCCTGGTGGATCCACGGGCAGGGAGGTGTCTGCAAATGCCAGGAAGGGAACTGGGGAGCAGCACTGTGCCGGAACCTCTGCAACCAAGGAGTGTGTGGGGAGGAGGTAAGGCACCAGACCATACTGTTCTTGCCACGACACTGCGATGATTCAAGAACAGGTCTTCGTCTCTACCGAAATTAGGCTGGCTGGGACTGGGATGTGAGAAAGACCCTCAATCCCTATCACCAAACCTCCTGAAACTTCACTCACTCATTTTCCAGAAAGTCTAAGATTTAACATTTAAGTTTAACATTTAAGTTAACATTTAAGTTTAACATTGCAACCCCATGCTGGGTGGTACCATGTTACTTTGTCTGGAGTCAGTAACAGAAAGAGTAGCAGTTAATCGGTTAATAATAGATAAATGACTATGCAGACAGACGCTGCTGACTTGACCACTTGGACGGTTTCAAGAGCCAAAGAGTCCAGCTTGCATTAGCCCCCTGGATGCTGGCCAACCACGGTGACTTCAGACCCTTCTTTTGAAGAGATGTGCTTTCCTCCCGGTTGCCGTGTGACACTCACACAAATACACAGTAAAACATGCTGCACTGGGCCTAAAACATTCAAAACGGAAAAAGATTTTTTTTCCGTAAGACCTATTCCAGGTGCAGTCAGCAGGGTGTTACTCACACGCTTTGAAACATCCTCAACAAGAAGCATGGTCAATTCAAAAATTATTTAAAAATCGCCATACTCTTACAGCTGATAACCTCCTCAGAAACACCTACAGGGATAACATGGTGCTAGATGTTTGTGGACAGCCACAACGGGCGACAGGAGCATGGCGAGGAACTCCAGCGGTGTGAACACAGAGCAGAAGGCACGTGCTGCTGCAAGGACTTTGTCACCAAAACAAACCAAGCTCTGACCACGGTCTGCCAATGCTCAGCAGCCAGGCTCACACCTGTCTGTAAAGACCAGGATGCTGCTGACCCAGCTCCAGTGCAAAGGATGAAAGCAGATCCCACTAGCCCGACACATCCGTGACCGATGGCTCTTACAGACAGGCGCAGGGCTCAAATGTCGTAATATTCAGCAGCCTTGCCAGGACAGCCCATCCCCACGCATGCAGTCTCCTCCTCCCCATATATATTCTTTGCATAAAACCATTCCCTCTTCTCTCCTAGCAGAGCAGTTTTCAGGGGCTGAGCTACCTTGGAGTGCAGTGAATTCAAGAGATGGAAACAGCGCAGCTGGTGCACCCTCTCCCCAGACAGAACCTACGGCAGGATGCGGTGTCACAGGAGGTCGGCCACGCATTCCCACCCCAGCGCACCAGGAACTCTCACCACACACAAACTTTAGAGAAACTTCTCTTGTGCTTGTGCGTGCCATCCCTAGAGGAAGTGGGTTGCTGACCCAGAGCTGCTGCTGCTCCACCTCCACACTCTTTGTCCCCTTCCCATTGAGATCCACGGGGTCACTCTTACTTCTGTGGCACAGTCCAGCTCCAAGTGATGAGTGTTCACAAAGGTTTGATGATCATGCTATTCAGTGCTGTGGGCTCCAGCTCTCCCAACCTCTGATGTTCAATTTGTGAGCCAGAGCTGGAGGAAACTGGGAAGAGAACCCACTGGCTCGGTTACTAAGAAACACTCACAACTATGCTGGCTTTTGCACCATTCCCACTATCCACACCATCTCCCAGAGGCAACATGGAGCTCTGCAGCCTTTCAAACTCCCACTCTGGAGCAGATGTGAATGGAAAAGAATCTGAAACTCGGCTGCTCATGCTGGATGCTGGTGAGGTCTGCCAGGAGGCAGCAGGAGACGGTCTCTGTGTTGTAGGAGGCAGGTGGCAGGCAGAGACACAAGTTTTTCCACAGTGCAGCAACTCTGCTTAGTTTTCTCCTGGCTAGAATATACATTGGGGCTTTGGTAGTGGAAACAAGGAGGGAAATCAGCAGATGTATGGCCTGAAACAACTAAACTTCTAGGTCAGCACTTAATGTTTTCAAGTAGGTGTCACTGCCACTCCACTCCATTACCGCATGATTTCAATCACCTATCCAAACTGACATTAGGGTGGGTAATTGTTCAACCCAGAATTTATCTGCAGTCTCATTAATGATTAGAAGTCAGAGCAATTTCATGACCATTCCTTTCCTTCTCCTTTGGACTGAAGGTGATGCCTTCCACAATATCCTTGTCAGCCAGCTGCAGAGCCTGTCCGAGATGGTGCTTCACGGAATGTAAAAAAGGCTCTGGAAAAGCAGAAGTCCCTGCAAGGGATTGCCCTTGACCATCAGGAGCCCACAGCGAACATTGAGACAACATCAGTTTCCACCCTGTGGCTTGGGGACACCTTCGGGTTTGTGGACTACCCTACACTGTCGGCCTAACACCACAGTGCTTTAGTCTACTGTACCAGGCTCCTAACCTCCACCTGGGGTGAAGTGCAGCAGTGGCCAGGGCGGGTGGGGAAGGCATGGGGCAGCTGGAGATGCCGACAGGCATTCACTGTGGGCTTTTGCTACCAGTTGCACTCAACAGGCTTTGTGAGCGACCAGAGCCCTCATTTCTCTGGAGCAAGCCCACCTCTGGACAGCCAGTGTTCAGAGACACAACGGAGACTCGGGTCCAGAACGCACTCCTTGCTCCTGCCTGCTCTGGGCCTGCTGCAGGCCGGGAATTCAAGACCAGCAGCAGGCCAACACCGATCTTCCC
>NW_009638232.1:8052-10102 GCF_000690535.1 Cariama cristata | reverse complement strand
AGGGACAGCTGCCCGCAGGCAGGGCTCGCTCCCACAGACTGCGAGCAACTCCCTCACAGATCACCCAGCTGGGAAAGCCAGACAGATTTTAGTCACTTGCCCTTAAAAGAAAAGAGGGAGGGAAAAAAAGAAAAATAAGAAAGAAGAAAAAAAGAGCACCATGAATGTCTATTGGATGGTGACAAAAAAATCACATTTCAAAAATATCTGATGACAGGAGGACCTAACTGCCACCTTCAAAAGTGACTTAAACTCCTAGGCATGGGCATACTTAGGTGGCTAACAGCCTGTGGGAAGTCAGTTGGTAGCCTCACGCCTACAGCCCTCAGGACCCCAGCCACGCTGGAGCAAGCCTGCCTTTGGCTCCTGGCTGCCCCTCCTTCAGACAACGGCACGTCGTGCTTTTTCCAATGTTCCCCGGGACTCCCTGCGTCTGCAGAGGACTGCAGGGCCCCTGAGAGCTGACCAGCCCCAGGCTGCAAAGACTCAGCCACGCCTGCACCAAAGCAGGGGAGTCTCACCCCCACAGAACAGCTCCTGCACCCCGCATGCATGCAGAGAGGGCGTCCAGGCGAGGGAGAAGCTGTTTCTTCTCTTTGCCAGAAATAAATGAGGTTGAAACCAAACATGTCAAATGGAATATGCTAACATGTGTACACGAGTGACTGCTGCTTCAAGGCCAATTACTCCCATTACAGCCTGATCCTGCAGAGCAATGAAGTGCCCTTGAGCTGGGTGGCTCAACAAGTGCTTTTCTTTTCCTGGGGCTGGCTCCGCTCAGCAACCTCCATGAGGCCAAGGCTGGAAGGGAGCTGCCAACCTCAGAGGCTGGCCCAGCAGGCTGGGGGACCGCGCACGGCTGGGGCGCCTGTCCCTCTGCTGGCACCGCTGCCAGCATCAGCAGCGACCGGGGCGAGACGTTTCACCCCTGCCAGCTCCGGTGGGTAATTGCCTCTCCCTGGTTCCTCCCTTCACAGGCACGATGGAAATGCAGAGAGTCCAGCAGAGCACTGTGTATGCCCCGGTTTTGGTACTGATTATGTACACTAATGATTCTCTGCCTTTCTGTCACGCTCCCTCTGACCCAAGCCCCCTGGTTTCTGCTCCCTGGCTCCCTTCCCAGCTGACAACTGCCTTCTCTGCGCTCTCTGCCTGGCAAGCCTCAAAGAGACGACCTAGGCTGGAAACCAAAGCCAAGCTGAGGACATGCAGCAGCACTCCCAGGATGAGGCTTGCCGGGAGCCAGCGCGGGTGCCCAGGGTACGTCACATCGCCCTCCTCCGCCGGAGCAGGTGGCAGCTCCTCCGGCACGGGGTGGCCTCTGTGGGCGCGGCGGATCCCCAAACCCACAGCTCGGATGCCGCAGGGCTGGACTTTGCAAGAGCTCCTGGCTGCCCGGCCTGCAGGGTTAGCACAAAAGCAGCCTCTCTTCTCCGGCCAGGCTAGTAATGGCAAACACCGAACTGCTGTCTCCCAGGGGGGCCCGTAACCCCCTGCCCCACCACAGGCCCTGCAGGATGAGGTGCGGGAAGGATGCTGTGCTCCCAGCAGCTGGCAGGGAGGAAGGGCTGGGAAAACCCCGCAGCCCAGAGGGGAGTGAAAAGCTCCCAGGCTCACAGCAGAAATTACACCAGGAAAAAAGGGAGGGGAGAGAAACACAACAGCAAGAAGGTGGTGGCAGTGGGCTTTCAGAACTCAAGGGTACACGGCGGCAAAAATTGACTCTCTAAATGGCCTCGGGGGCTCAAGGGCTTAAAACCCGAGTGCAGAAGTAGGGTCCAAATTAAAGCAGCAGTACAGTAAAGAAGCAGAAGTAGCGTAACATACAGCCAGGCTTGCAGGAAAAAATGAGGGGTGCCCAGAGAGACATTTCATTCCCAGCCAGGAGAATTGTCCTTCCCCTGTCCGGCCCCCATCCCGGCAGAGATGCCCGGTGCCACCAGCACAGGGCTGGTGACTGGTGCTCCTCCACAGCATGACACCAGAGCGCAGGGTCAGACCCTCTGGGGCCCACGGCTGGGGGAGCCGCTGGGGGGCGCGGCGGGCACCC
>NW_009638232.1:3964-8021 GCF_000690535.1 Cariama cristata | reverse complement strand
GCGGCCCTCCTGACACCCGCCAGCACCTCTGACAGCCGCAGCCTCACGGCCTGCCCCACAGACACAAGACACCCAACCTGGGAGGATCCTCCCAGCAACACTAAGACCAGGAGGCCAAGCGGGTGGTGATCCAGGGCACCAAAGCGATACTCAAAAATAACTCTTCGGTCCTCCTCTGCTGCGATCGCAGTCCCTGCTGCAGGCTGCTGTGCTGTCACGGTAGAGCCCTGCAAAAAACAGAAAGCCCAGGGACACCAAGACCTGGCTGCATCCCCTGCAGGAAGTCTGATACCCCCGGCCAGCACACTTGCGGAGCACATGGGCACCCTTTCTCTAATTGGCAAAAGACAGGCTAATGAGAGCTCCCCTCTCCACAGGCATCTCTAAAACTGAAGGTACCCAGCTAGGGTTGGCTCCTGCCAGCAGGCTGGCTCAGCTCACTGGAATCATCATCTATTTGACATCCCAGAGAAAACCAGATGCTGTAAACCACAGATGGACCCAAACTCCACTCACAAACAGACCGAGACTTGTGCCACGTGCAGGATAAGTGCAGGTGCATAGCTCTTCTCCCACATGGAATCAGAGCATGTGCTGCATCCGATGATGGTAGCTCAATCCTGCCTCTCTCCTCACTCCCTGATATATCAGTCTCTGACATGATGGGAAGGTTTGAACCAAATTCAGGTCCCTCCGGGCTTCTTTAATGTGTATGTTGAGAAACAGGATTTTTATTAGATTCAGCTATTTCACCACGATGTAAAAGATGCAACCTACTGCTTCCCTTCTTCATTGACACAGAATTTCTGTGAAGCTTTTTTGTGTAATCTGAACTCACTTTACCTCATCCTAGCAAAATATAGGCATTGTGACCCACTCCCTGTGTGGCACGGGGCAGCCTGCAGACAGCTCTCTGGGGATGACTGCTGAAGCAGCAGCAACCCAAGCATTTCCAGGCACACCAGCAACCCATGCCGCTGGACCATGGCTGGGACACGGCCTTGGCAGGTGCTCAAGCAGAGCACAAGGATCTCAGGTCACTGCTGTGACAGAGCAGACACCCCTGTGCGTCCACGACAGGCACAGGGATGCCTTAAAGCTCTCCCTGGAGTGCTGCCTCAGAGCCCTGTGACACTCACAGCCAGCAGCAAAGCAAGACGCTATTAGCAATCTCAGTTGCTGCAAACAGAGCACAGGACGTGTGGCTGCTTTGTCATCTCACAGCCTTTAATCCAACGTCAGTATTCCTGAGGCCTGACCCATGGCAGCATGGCTGGGGATGCAGGCTTTCAGGGCATAAGCTGACAACCCTGTTCTTTAGGACACATCCTGCAGCCTCTACAACAACACCTGCAGCCACACCAGCACCCGGGACTGGGCAGAAAGGTATCTCGATGTTGCGCTGCCTGTTGCAATGGGGACAATGGCGCACAGCATCGACCCACTGAAGATGCCTGCTCCCGTTGCATTCCTCCCCAATTCCTACTGCTCCTGGGCCAGAGAAGACCGCTCACCCCGAAACATTGTCCCTGGCAAAACGCTAATGCCAAGCCTGGAAGAAGATGGCTTCCACTTCACACTTAGCTCCCTCGGTGGGCTCAGCTTTGGCTACACAAAAGCATCCAGATTTCCACTGAAATTACTCAATTCCCTCAGAGCACGGACGGGCCAGCCCGAGTTCACGAAATAGAAGCACTCATCTCGCCTTCTTTAGCGTGGAGAGCAAGGACTACAAGGGTCTGAGCTCTCTGCTCAGTATCACTTCTTTTCCCCCCTCAGCTGAACAGAAACACCAGTTACCAGATCCAAATCCATGTGTTGTAAAATGGAGTTCGGCTGTTCCCAGCAGAGTGATGGAAAAGATGCTGCTGGATCTGACCCACAGCCAAAAGCCAGCCCAGCTGAACAAGCCAAGGTCCAGCTATATTTTCCAGCTTCTCAGCCCTGTCTCCAGGAAGGCTGCCTGTTTGTTTTTTGTTTCTTCCTCCCATTTCCTCCAGCTATCCATAGCAACTGCTCCCCGGCAGAAAAATCAACCTTCCACCTCTTTGCAGAGGGGGGTCCGTGTAGGAAAAGCTTTCGCCTAAAGTAAAGTGACAAGCAAACGCAGCTCTGGCTGGTCTCCACCATGGTTTTCCTCAGGACTAGGGCTGACCATCAGTGACCAGCTTTGCCCTCACCCAGGCCATCTCTGAAGAGCAGACCACACACACGAAGTAACTTTTCTGGGTCTCGTCACAAAACCTCCTTGTTTTGATGCCATTTGCAATGGCATCTACATTTTACTAGGTCTGTATGCTTGCACTTTTCAGAGTCATTCCCAACTCGCGTCTCAGTCCTCAAGACCACGTCGGGATCGTTTCTCCCCAGCTGGCATTCACCACAACACTGTCAACTGCACACATGCCGCACCTCTCCTTCCAGGTCACTGCTGATACCGGAGAGGAGTCGCTTCTAACACAGATGCATACAGCTTCCCACTAAACAATTCATACACCCTCCCGTTAAGCCCCATACAGTTTTCCTGCCAAGCCGTATCCCCTTAGTCAATTTGCCAGCTCACACGCCGGTGCTGGCAGCCCACTGACAGGGTATGCACAGGGTCAGGCCATTTCGAGGTCCCTTCCCTCCACACGTGGGAGTTCAGCTTCTTCGGGGCTGCCCTGATCCAGGTGTCTGGTGCGGAGGGCGCCGGCAGCCAGCCACCAGGCCAGCCGCTGCGGGACCAGGGTGCCCGGGGGGGCCTGCGACCCAAACCTTTCTGCAAAAGCACAGCAGCGAGAGAGCCCACGAGCACCCTCCTCGCCCTGCCCCGGAGGAGGCCGCTGCCAGAAGAAGGGCAGAGCAGTGCAGCAGCCGAGCGACACAGAAAAGCTGCTGAGCCACAACCCTGGGACTCCACGGAATCCTTCTGGAAGACCCGTGTCTGGGCAGCTGCCTGTCTGCTGGCAAGACACTGTCCTTTAGGAAAGGAAAGGCCCCAAAAGTTTGGTCCACCTCGTTGGTGGCACACCTGGCACGGACTGGAGATAAAGACTCCTTTCACCCGGCATACAGGCAGAGCTAGGGTTGTTCTGGCCTGTTGGAGGTACTGTCATCTTAGACAAAAAGAAAAGGAAAAGTCTGTTCTGGAGAGAGCCAACTATTTTGCTGTAGCCAAACCACAATGTTTCATTTCAATTTAAACCTACTGAAGTTTGCGTTTGACACTTTCAACTATGTTCATAAAAAATGCTTAGAGTAGTTTCCAACACAACAAAGCCTCTTCCAAGTGAGAAAGCAGTGAGTCCTGCCTTGCAAATCTCAATGTTTAGCTGCTTCTCAGAATTCTTCATTGTTTTCCTTTCTTTCCTAAAATCGGCACCTCAAAAGTCACACAAATTTGTGAGACCAACAAGAAATGTCCAGGTGGCTCATGCAGTTTGTATGGCTCCCAAAGTATGTTTGTTGATTGAACGCTACCTACCAGGAGGCTCCCAGCGACACCTCCGCAACAGCTCTGTCGGGACCACAGATGGCTGGGAATCAGCCCGTTGTTTCTGCACCTCATCCTACAGCCCGCACCTTGGCAGGGACAGAGGCCCCTTGTACCCTGCTGGGCTTCATCGGCCAGAACCACTTCAGAGGAGAGAAGCTGCTGCATCACTGATGCCATGCCCTGTTGCAGGTGCTTTTCTTGTGGCATCCCCCCCCAGAGTACTGAGCAAGCCCACC
Source organism: Cariama cristata (assembly GCF_000690535.1). Classification (NCBI taxonomy): domain Eukaryota; kingdom Metazoa; phylum Chordata; class Aves; order Cariamiformes; family Cariamidae; genus Cariama; species Cariama cristata. Next base: position 4,307 of record NW_009638232.1, on the reverse strand, counting down.
GCTGGTCTGTGGTCCAGGGAGAAGCAATCTCAGCTACTCTAGAAGCTACTCATGAAAACAGGCTTTTCCTGACACAGCATCAGGTGCAGATCTTGCTGTGTTTTCTGATAACCTCAGAAAAAACCACACAGTATTAAAAGAAGCATCACCTCTCCTACCTGCTGCAATGGGCTATTGCTAGAGCATCTCGTATATGGTGTACTTCATGGCATGCTTGGTGATGCCCCATTGCTCTCATAAAATGTGCCATAGCTAGGATCTATTATTAGTTGTTAAATGTGGAGAAAAAAATATCACTGGCTTTTTATTTTAAATAAATACTCTTTTGGGGTATCATTTTGCA
>NW_009638232.1:0-3933 GCF_000690535.1 Cariama cristata | reverse complement strand
GAGCATTATAAAGCCTATGATGGATATAGAAAAGAACTCCTTGCCCTTCACATGAGCCCCTTCTAAACCACCAGGCCAGAATCCCTCTAAATGCTGTGAATCCCTGGGTCGTGATACAAAAGAAAGGCACCAGCAGAAATACTCTTCTTGCAGGTCATGTCAGTCAGCCTACCCAGTGTCCCTGCCTTTTCAGAGGAAAGAGATCTGCTTCAAGAAGGCTGAGAACAGGCCGGATCACTGTGGGACTGAGTGATCAGTCAACCCATCTTTTTTACACCTGGCTGCAAAACCCAGTTTCTTTTCTGCATAGAAGTTCCATAAAGACCCACATTTTCCCAGGAAAAGCACCAGGGTTTCAAGAACACATCACCCAGAATAACAATTGCAGCATCATTCCAAAGCCCTGGCAGTGCAAGCTCAGTGCACCGTCGCGGTGCCTTATGGATGTGGTGGCCAGGTACCCCCGGTGCCCACGTCTGTCAGCCAGCTCCCTGCTCCAACTGCACTACCCAGAACACTGGGGCCAGCCAGCTTGCAAAGCCCTGACCACCCAGAACTGAGAACAGGGACAGAAGGAAACCACGGACTGTTGCCACAAGGTAGCTTGAGAAATCAAACTATTTCCATGTTAGGGTGAGATATTTTTGGTAAAACAAAAGCTCTTTGCAGCAAGCGGGTACTCGTCAACTGAATCCCTAATTTCTTTGGAAAACTAGCCCTGCTGCGTAACTCCCATGAAATCTAGTATCTGTGTCATCTTACGTGGGGGGGTGATTTATCAAACTTTGCAGTTTTGCGTAACTGCTGACAATAATCTGCATCCCTGCATGAACAGCCAAAGACCTGATCTCTTACTGTTGTGCTTCAGGCATCAGATTTCTTAAAAAAACAAACGTGCAGGATTTTTTTCAATAAAGATCAGAGTATTTAGCATCAAACTCCATGAATTGTAATACAGGTTTCACTGTTGTATTTGCATTGTGGGAGCTAGTTCAGTGGCTCGGGTTTGTTCCTATTGTTTGCAGAAATACCAGAAATAACATAACTCCAAATCTTTCTCTTAAAAAAAGAAAAAGGAAAACCAAAACAAAACCCTAAGCTCTCTGCTGAATGGGGTGATACTGAGGTTAAGAATTAATGCTATCAAAGTGCTTTATGATCCCTTCCACAAATGCAAGATTTTAAACTGTGCTAAAAGGCAGCGCACAACTGCAACTTCTAGATCACGCCAAGTTCACTCGTAAGGAAAAGACTGCAGTTGGCTTGGTGTTTCTGCTATAAATTACTGGCAATGGAAACAAAAAAGCTGAATGCTGAAGTCATAGCACATTTTACAAGTGTCAGAAAAACTAAGAGAGAATCAAGTTAGTTCAAGCTTCGTTCTCCATTTGAGGCAGCCCTGCACGCCTCTCCAGGATTTATCACAAACTGAATCTGAGTGGTGTCAGACCTCTGGACACAACAAGGCACGTGTGACACGGGCTACCTCCAGGAGAAAGCCAAGGACGGGCTCCAGCAGGTCTTCTGGAAGGGACAGATCCCTCACCTGCTTCCGCTGCCAGGTAGTTTCCCTCACACTCCTGGCTCCTGCAAAGGGCGGGAGCCTCCTCCTCCTCCCTCTCCCTGGCCGCCAGGCCGATGGAGCTGCCCCAGCCTGCGGTGAAGCTGCAATCCCATGTTTGTGGGACCACAGCCAGTTGCCTTGGAAATGACGACTTCACTGCAGAACCACGCAGCAGGACTGGACGAAACGTCTAGGGGCGAGCGTAACAAGCAGAGTGCTCCTGCCTGTGTTACTGAACGGGAGGATGACACGGCTGAGCAGCGAGGAGGTAACATGGAGGAGGCTACCACAGACTGCTGGTTCACCTTCTTCCGAGGCACCGAGCACAGAGTGTAACGCGCCTTCCCCGCTCCTCAAAGCCACGTTGCCTCCGCAGACGCCCAGCGGTGCAGCTCTCCCGTACCTACTCATACATTACTAGCCCCTGGTGAACATCTCATACCACAAGAATTCAGAGGGTGTTGTCTGCAACCTACAGAGAAACTCTCTTCGACTTTGTTATAATAAAGTGAGCATTGTCATCCAGTCTGGTTAGACCAAAGGCATGTCAGCTCTCAAGGAAAACTACAGGAACCTTCACAAGGGGAGAGTTCTAGTACTCTAGTAATAGGCTATTACTGACAGAAACCTGCACCAAGTTAAATCGCTCTTGTTACATAAGGTCTCTGCGAATACTCTAGACCAGAGCAGAATCTGGGCCCCCAACATTGTTCCTCCAAATCTTAAGTGTTTCACAACAACAACAAGAAAAGAAAAGGTGTGTTGTTCCGCTGTGCTTCCAATGTTCACTGCAAAAATTCAGAGATGTATCTGTGTCTGCTGCCTCGTGCGCAGGCAAGTCTCACTTTCAGCTTTCCTAATAAACAAGTTGCTTGGTCAGGGATAGATGACTTAACCTCTCTCTGTTTCTTAATCTGTGAAATTATTCAAAGAAGTTGAATTTGCCTTGACAAAAGAGCCTTTGTGTGCTCTGAATCTGCAGACCTCAACCCAAGAAAGCTCTGCCGCTGCGCAGGGATACAGTGCGGCTCAGTACACGCGATGTGCATTTCCCGTCAGGACTGCCATACTCTGGCACACCCCTAAACTTGAAAGTCTTGGTACCAAGTCATATGATTCCTTCTGGCTGTGTAGGCACAAGAACACATATAGGAAGCTTCCCACCTTCTTAAGCAAGACGTGCAGATAAAAAGGGTTTGGTTCCTAATACTTCTCAGATGGAAGGCCTCAGAGGAAGAAATCTAGGAGGAGAAACCATCAGGAAGAGAGGAGCTGTTGAGGGAAAACCTCAGCTACAAAACTCTGGAGATAAGGGTCTATGTAAGACCTTAAAAGGGAACAAGACTGTTTCGAATTTTTGGTACGGCTAATAAAGAAAAGCTCATAGCAAAGCCTCCAGACAGACTGGCGTGAGTTTTTGTTTCTTTTCCAACAAGCAGCAGCATAAAATTGTTAGTGCAGTGGTCAGTTCTGCAGCTGCTATTCAAACCATATGGACAAGGTTGGTACTGATAAGAATAACATTCATTTTGTTCCTGACTCGGTAAAACAGGCTGTAAAGGAGCAAAGCTGAAGAACAGGAACGAAATTGTGCGTCAATAAGAAACCCAAAAGCAGAGGCTAAAGAAATTAGTGCAATGGAGAAATCTCAAAGCAACCCGTTGCCTAGCTAGAAGCTCCTACAGAAGATAGCCAACGTTAAGGATAGCCTGATGCTTCTCCCCAAAACCAAAACAGGCCAAGTCATTGCACTTCGCTGCTGCTCCCATCAGGCTCTAGCTGGTGAGGTTAGTCCTCCAGATCACAAGTGTCTGCAGTTTATCAGGGTTCACACTCTGGACACAAGCTGAGGTTTCTCCAGAACCACCAGACTACTTCTCCAGGCTAAGCTGCCTGCTCGCGCTCTACTTCAGTGATTTTTGCTTCCATTTTTAAAAATGGGTTTTATTACTTTGTCCTGTTCACCACTGAAAACCAGTGACCTTAAGACGACTATTTACTAGAAAGTTCAGCCCCAAATGAACTCATTGACCAAGAGGCCAGCTAGTGGCCTTACTTGCCTCATATGTAAATGAGCAACAGACTCACTGAAATCCCAGCCGAGGAATTCACTCAACACTATTAACTTCACCATCTTCCTGCCAAACTCACGCTGCTGTAAATGGGGCCAGAAGCAAGAAAGCCAGAAATCTCAGCCTCTGGCAGAAGGATCCATACTGTGGAGCTGGATGAATCTGTTTATTACCTTGAGTTTGACGTAAGTTGAGAAACTTTCTGCCTGATGATACCTTCAGCGATGCCACTTGCAAATCAATGTGACGTCCCTCACTTCTGATGCGGTACTTCTGATTAGTGTCAATGTGAGAGAA
>NW_009638231.1:0-487 GCF_000690535.1 Cariama cristata | reverse complement strand
TGTTTTATTAAAGTAGTTTTAATTTCTAACCTCTAAGCGTCTCTCCCTTTTCTCCGTCTCTTTGCCTCCTGGGAGGGAGGGGTTAATAGAAACCGTCTGCCATCCGCTTTAGGAAGCGGCCCAGCTTTAAACGGTGACAATATCTGATCGTATTTTGCAAACCCAGAATTTAATTCTAGAAAATTACTTTCACTTTCTATTGCATTTCTTGTAATGACCTCTAAAGGCCAGACCCTGATGAACTATGTTAAAGCAGTAATTCTTTTGCTTTCTTGGCGTGTTTTATGTTTTCCAGAACAATTTGGTTTTCTGTGAGAAGATGAAATGTGCTATGAATATAAATGGTTTGTTTCCTCTTTAGCATTTCATCCACTACCTCATGTTTGTGAGTGTGTTTGTTATGGTGTATCAGCAAAAGCTGACTTTCAAGTGTGAAGTTTGGTTTCATAAAACTTTCGTAAAACTTTAGGATGTAATAGCAGATATC